>NC_067238.1:18257500-18447500 GCF_019924925.1 Ctenopharyngodon idella | reverse complement strand
CTTTCTGTGCAGCAGACAATACGGGAACAGAGACCAAAATACTAGAGTAAATCAGCTGACTGAACATTATTAAAGCTGGCGTACTGCGGAACATACAGTATTGTTTACTGGCACAGTACGCAGTCATTTCACTGACTGTAGTATATACTGTACACTGCCTACTGCTGTTAAATAACGTACAACCACTTGCACAATTTAATGACAAACATTTCACTGTGACAATAATTCAAACAATGACACACATCAGTGTTATTTTAGTATGCTATTATAGATTTTATTATTTTGTTAATATTTTTAGTTTGCATTTTAATTATAGTTATAGTTTTAGTTATTTTTATATTATTTTTTATTTAATAATTATTTATTTTTGAGTTTATTTTTATATTTTTCCATTTTATTTTATTATTCATTCATTTTAATTGTAGTTTGTTTTATTAATTTTGTTTTTATAATTTTTTATTTTTTGCAAATGCATCTGTATAGTTTATTAATTTTTATTTCAGTTTTATTTATTTGAGTACATCAAGTTAAACTAAGTGAAAATGAGAAATAAGTTGTAAGTTTAAAGCTTTTTATATTTTATTTTATTTCAAGTAAAGAAAATGTATTTTTATGTAGTTTAAATGTAGTTTTATTTAATTATAATAACCCTGATTTTATATATATATATACATTTTAGTTTTAGTAAATTTGTTGTTGTTTTTTTTTGTGTCATTTTTATTAGTTTTTGTTTTTGTAAATATGTCTGTATAGTTCCTTTTTTATTTAAGTTTTAGTTATTTTATTACATCAAGTTAAACTAAATGAAAATTAGAAGTTTTTTATATATGTTTTACAGGTTTATTTTTTATAGTTTTAGTTGACTACAATAACCTTGATAATAATTGTGTGTTACAATAACAGTCTGCTGAAATTGTACAGTTAATATCACTTCCAGTTTATTTTTAACACTATAAATAAAAGGTTGAGCATTTTGGGATGTCGTATTACACGCAGTATGTTCTGTTGCGTTCTGCACATTTTGAGAATGCAGTAGAACATCAGGATATTGATGCATTGAGAACAGCTGCAGACGGTATTATTACAGTAGAATATGCTGATGATGCATTAACCTCATCTCTCTCCTTCAGGTGGAGGGAAACTGGCATTGTTACTGTGGAGACGAGGTGTCACGACCCAACGCAGCCGCTGCACGGCGTGATGTTGGAGGACTACAGCAGCTCAGACTGTGTGCTGACCATCAGACACGTGTCCGGCCGTAACCTCCGTCTGTGCGCCTGTACGGGACGTGACTGCAACGAGCGCATGCTGCTGAACAAACCCAGTGAGGGCTCGGAGTTAGTTATAAGTGAGTGCAGATGTGCTGTGCCTGTGGTTTCCTATGCAAAAATATGCTATAATATAGCTTATTTCTCATGTCATCAGCACTGAATAGGTGTGTATTTGTGTGCATATAGGCATTTAATCTCTCTCTCTCTCCGTGTGTTTGTGCAGTGAATGCGTCAGAAAATAAAACCTTCAAATTGCGTCAGCTCTGTAAGTTCTGTGACGTTGAATCTACGGTGTGTAACGCCACCGGCGTCTGCGAATCCTCCTGCAACGTCACGTCCATCTGCGAGTATCCAGAAGAGGTGTGCGTCAGTGCCTGGTGCGTCAACGCTGCTCTTCCTGTTTGATGTGTCTCTGTTTTGTTCACAGACTTCGGTATCGTGGTGAATCTGAGCACAGCTCGAGATGTTGATCTCTTCTGAATATCTAGGGGCCAATTGTTCAAAAGTAATCTGATCGCATTTCACTATCGTTCAGCTATTGTTCAAAACTTTTTACTGAGATTGGAATACCTTTGATCCAAAAAAATCAGGATTATACTGATCCCAGCAGAAGGGTGTATTTCAGGAACAAAAATTGAATTAAACTTTAAAACTGGTTAAAAACAACATTTGTATCGTAATATACACAATTTTTTTTTTTTTGCTCTTAATTAGTTTAACTGTTAAACTAATATTTACAAGTAGACATTAGTCTACCTATTAAGACTTTTAGTAGCCTACATTGAAGTAAAAAAGAGATTTTGGCACCATAAAATAATCCCCAAACAGCTGTAAATATCTAACAAAAATATTATATTTAATTTAAAGTGTTTTATCACTGTTAGTAAACTACATTGGCACAATTATAAGAGACGTTCACACTGCAGGTAAATGTGGCCCAAATCAGATTTTTCCCTGTTTTCCCCATGACAGTGTCAACTGTACAAAAACAACATGGAATCTGATCTTTTCCATTCCGATTTGTGCCACTTCCATATGTGGTACTAAATCCGATACAGGTCACATGTTTTGTAATGCGACCGCAGTGTGAAAAGTCATATCGGAATTCATGTGATTTTTACGTCACTCGTGATCAACATTCATCACGATTCTGCGCTCATGGGAGTCTATTCAAAGATTTTAAATACCCAACATTATCAAGACAGTTGTGAAGGGTCGTCAGTAGAAGGACAGTGATGTGTCAGAACTCGACAGCTCTATAATACAAGCAAAACATGAGGGCTCGTATCACAAAAGTTTCAAAACTCTGCTCTTTTTTCACATCATTGTCTTTATTTTTCATATTGCCTGCGCATAATTTTGCTGGCTTCTGCGGCAGATCTAAAAATCTATATAAATAAACACATAATTGCTTACTTTAGTGCCCTCCGTATTTACTTCCGTATGACAGCGTGCTGTGTGTGTTGCCAAGTCTGCGATTTTCCCGCAGAATTGGGTTACTTTTTCACTGTTGCCGCGGGTTGTTTTGCAACTCCGTCGGTTGAAGCGACCGCACTGACGAGATATTTAACCCCCCGGGACGCCCATTTTCACTGGTTTACCCTACAGAACGTGATTAGGATAGTTTTGGACTAGAAGCAATTGAGTGGATTTTGTGGTAAAAACCTGGCAACCCCATTTGTGCATGCAGGTCAGTTCAGAACCATGATCTGTTCACACTGGAAATCTGATATTGGCCACATTTAAAACAACACTGTGAACAGATATACAAAAAAAATCTGATCTGAGCATTAAGGCTCACAGTGTGAACATTGCCAAAGGTTCTTTTTGAGCAAATGCAAAGTTTCCCAGGTGAACGCTACACAAAACTTTTCTGAGAAAACAAAAGCATTGAAATATATATTTTTTCCCCCATCTCATATTTTTCCCATCACTATGTCCCTTTAGGGACTCTGTAGCACTAGCAATCCAGATTTGGTAATCTGAAAAAGTGTGTATCTGGATCAGGGTGAACCAATACAATTTCGCTTTGAAAAAATGGATTGCCTGATCCTGGACAGTAAAACATGGGATTTCCAAATCCAGATTAAACTTTTTGAACAACTGGATATATAGCTTCTTGAAAGCTGCATGTATGAAAGTAGCTTCATTTGCTCTCTGTTTAATATCATTTCAGTCTAGACGTTTGTACTTCAGTATCAAGCACTATGAGCTCTCTGAAATCTGAATGACTGTATCTCGACCTTGACAGCTTTAATCAGGAAATGGCTTCACTGTGATACAGGAAATCCTGTCTGACGTCCAGACAATCCTGCAGGAAATAGTTCCAGTTCAGACAAACTCTGAGAATGAAAACACACGCAGCCAGAGCGATCGTGACGTGACAGAAAGAGTTAACTAGTGTTTAACTGCTGGTAGACTGATTTTTACTGGCTGACTAACTCACCTGGCAACCCTGTCTGTGGATAACTATTTCCACTTTGAGTAAATGATGTCTAGATAACTCTCTCAGCAGTGATTATTGACTAACCCATATGTGCTGACAACTAGTTTCTATAATGCATAATGTTTTATATTTATTTATTTTTTTTATATTTATCAATGACAAAGTTGAATGTCGAACAGTTTTGATGCTTCATATTCTTGTGGAAACTGACGACTCCTAATGTCCATGTTGTGTTTCAGGAGCAGAAGTGAAGGGAACACCTTCATCGAGACGGTGTGTCACAATCCAGGGCTGAAGTTTCACGGTCAGTATCTGATGGACTACAACAACACCATGTGTAAGATGAAGAAGGTGAAGGGGATGGAGGACTTTTACATCTGCTCCTGTAATGCTGAGGAGTGTAATGATCGGCTCATCTTCCCTGGAGGTGAGTGGAGAGGCTCTTAGTTTAACGGCATCCATGGATTCCTCTTTTCATTCCACAAAAGGTTCTTTATATTGGAAAAAGATTCTTTTTTACATAAACATTTGGAAATAAAGCAGTGTTTCCCTCCCATGTGTTCAAGAGAACAAAATCGTCACTTCTTGGGAAATTGACGCAAAATATGAGTCATAAAAATGTAAGTTGCTGCAGTCGGACTCTTTTTCCCTCCATCATAAATGAGTTGGACTCAGAGCAGCAGATGAAACACAATAAACGCTGTCACGTTCTCTTGTGTTTGGATGCTGGTGTTTGGGAACACAATCGTGTTTTCAGACTTTGACTCAGAACCACCAAACCAACATTTGAGATGCTGCGACGCGATTGGTCCACTGGTTAGTCCAGTTATCTGATCACAGCCTCTGCTGAGGCAAAGTCACATGAGTTTTTGCGGTATTTATTCAGTAAGTGTGTTTCCATCGTAGTTTATGTGCATGTCTGCTTTATCGGATCAATATTTATCCACTTCAACTGAGCGCATTAGATAATAAGTCAAGACTCTTTCTTGACAAAATTAGAGGGTTAGTTCACCCAAAATAAAAAATTATGTCATTAATTATTCACGCTCATGTCATTCCACACCTGTAAGACCTTTGTTCATCTTCAGAACACAAAGTTTTTTTGGCGCACAAAAGTATTCTCGTCGCTTCATAACATTAAGGTTGAACCACTGTAGTCACATGATCTGTTTTAAATATGTCTTTAGTAGCTTTCTGGGCATTGAAAGTGTTAATGATCTTGCTGTCAATGGAGGCCTCACTGAGCCATCGGATTTTATCAAAAATATCTTAATTTGTGTTCTGAAGATGAACGAAGTTCTTACAGGTGTGGAACGACATGAAGGTGAGTAATTAATGACAAAAATTTCATTTTTGGGTGAACTAACCCTTAAAGACTCTTTCCTGCAAGTGTCCATCGGGTAAATGTTGCTAGACTCTTATGTAATGGCTTCTGTGTCTCTGTGGAGCTGAAGGTTCAGACGTGTGGTTTCCTGTCTGTGTTTAAAGATCACTGCATGCAGAACATGTTGTTGTTTTTAGAGCATGTGTTATTTCTGTGTCTGCGCACGTGTGCGGTTGTGTTGTGCTGCACATCGCTGTGTGCCCACGAGGAAAGCACCACTCACGATTTTTTTCTCTTGTTTTCTTTTTTCCAGAAATGGTGAGAATCTAGTTTTAGATTTGTTAAACAGGAAGTCGCATCATGTGATTCTGTGAGGAAACTTTTTTGATGCCGAAAATATCTGTTATCAAAATGTCTGTCCATCTAAATGTAAACACCGCAAAAAATTATGATTTAGATGATATAGATTTTTCTCTTGTTTTCCAGTACAAACATCTAAACATTCTTAAATCAAGATATATTTGAGATGCAAAAAAAAGTCTGATTTTCTGAGAGACGAGGACAAATATCTGCCAATGGGCTCAGAAAAAGGATCTTGTTTTCTTTTTGAATTGTGTTTATTTTTCTAACCCCATTGACAGATATTTGTTTTATATTAATCATTGTAACTCCATAAGAACAGCAGAGTCCACACACGGCTGTAAAGATGACGACACAGAGAAATGATATCGTTGGAATCACTTTTTTTTTTCTTCCAGCTGATGAAGGATAAAAACATTGACAGCCAATCAGAATCCATCCTGCTTTGAGCTTGAGCATTTAAAGAGACAGACGACAAAACTGCAGCAGCGCTCTTATAAAAAAAAAAAAACAGGAAGTTAAAATATATGAAATATTAAAAAAATAAACTTATTTTATTACAGCTAGTTTCCAAAGGAACATTTCTAATCTTCAAAGTACTAAAATAACTAAAATTAAGAAATGACAACTAAAATTAAAATGATAACAGAAGATATAAAAAATAAAAAATAATAATAGCATCTCAGTGATACTAAAATAACACTTAGGAAGGAAGTCAGTTTGGAAACTGTGATTTCAGCAGCTCTTCTGAGTGTTTCACAGCCTTGTTTTCATTATTGACACATTAAATATAATGCCTTCCCATGTCCATAATTACAGCCTAACCCTTGTGAAGCTCTTCGTTTGGGAAGTACACTCAGGCTGTTGGGGTCATAAAATGTGACTTTGTAAGAAAATAATGTTTTTATTATTATTATTATATTTTTAACAAATGTAATTTTACTTTATTGATGTTTTTACTATACATTTGTGCACTTTTTGGGGGATTTATGACATGTTTTAAATGTATATAAATAAATTAATACTTTTTTTCCCCCAAGTTTAGCATTTTTTTTTGTACTGAAGTTTTAGATAAATCCATCTGTGTGTGTGTTTGTGTGTGTGGGTGCACATTGTTGTCCATCTTGGATGTGTCGTGGTGTCACCACTTTATTTATTTTTTTGTTGATAGTCTCACTATTTGTGTGTGTGTGTGTGTGTGTGTGTGTGTGTGTGTGTGTGTGTGTGTGTGTGTGTGTGTGAGCAAGCATGATCGTTTTGCATTGTGGATGGTTTTAAAGTGTTTATACTACATTTCTGTCTATGTATGTTCTGTGTTGTTTCTGAATTTGAGGATGAATTTTATCCATTTTCTAACCATGGTCTCCCGAACAGAGTGTGAATTTTTTTTCATACTAACATAAAACCAGATATCATTTTCAAATCAACCAGATTTCATTTATTTTATTTTATTTTATTTATTTATTTTTTGTAAATCTAGAAAGTGTTGACAGCATTACAAAGCCTCATGCCATTTGGACCAAGAGAATTTTTTTTATTTATTTTTATTTATTTCAGTAAATGTCATTCGGGGTCAAAAACACCCTGAACAGCTTAGAAGGGTTAAATAAATTTTTTAATGACAGAAATATTTTACTCTAAAATAATAAACATTGTTTCTGTAAAATTAATATTATATACAGTATATATACACAATTAGAATTTGTATTTTTTATATATATTTAAAATATTTTACATTTTATTGTGTATATAATAAAAAAAAATGCATAAAACAATACGTATATAAATATAAAAAAACCCCTGTGTATTCATAATAATTAAAAAGTTAAGTTCTTGTTTTATATTTAAAGATTTAAAATTTAAATGACTTTTCTTTTTATTAAAAATTTTGAAAAAATTCTTTTTCTTTACAAAAGCAGAACCAGTTCCTCCAGTAGACGAGTCGAAGTATCTCCCGCCTTTGCTGCTGGTCAGTGTGGTTCCTCCACTGATCATAGCCGTCCTGCTCATCTCGCTCTTCTACTGCGCCTGCGTGTGTCGGCAGCAGAAACTCAAAGTGCCCACGACCAAAGGCATGGACAGCGAGACCTGCGCCATCATCATGAGCGACGACAACCGATCCGACAGCAGCTCCACCAAAGCCAACAGCCTGAACCACAACACGGAGCTGCTGCCCATCCAGCTGGACGCCGTCGTCGGGAAGGGCCGCTTCGCTGAGGTCTTCAGAGCCAAACTCAAACACGCCAGCGAATCCTTCCAGACGGTGGCGGTGAAGATATTTCCGTACGACGAATATGCCTCGTGGAAAACCGAGTGGGAGATTTTCTCAGACGTGGAGCTGCGGCATGAAAACGTCCTACAGTTCCTAACCGCCGAGGACCGGAAAGCGGCGCGGCAGTACTGGCTGATAACGGCCTATCACGAGCGAGGAAACCTGCAGGAGTTTCTGTCTCAGCACGTGATTGGCTGGGACGAGCTGTGCCAATTGGGTGGGTCACTGGCGAGGGGCGTGGCTCACCTGCACTCCGACCGGACTCCATGCGGACGAACCAAAGTGGCTATCGTGCACCGAGACCTGAAGAGCGCAAACGTCCTGGTGAAATCTGACCTCACCTGCTGCCTGTGCGACTTCGGCCTCAGTCTGAGACTCGACAGCTCGACGTCTCCTGAAGAACTGGCCAACAGCGGACAGGTGAGAGTGTTTCCATATGGACAGGAGTTAGAAACAATGAGACCCAAAGTCTGAGTTTTTACTTCAGAGGGGAAAAACTAATACTTAGCAACAGTCTTAGGTAGCACTTTAGGTATATATGCCACAAGGTAACTCAAACAACAGGCCTTGGGAGGTAATACAAAAAGGGTAATCCAAAATGAAAAGCTCTCCTTAAAGGGATAGTTCACCCAAAAATGAGAATTATTCATCCTCAAGCCATCCTAGTTGTATATGACCATCTTCTTCTTTCAAATGAACACAGTCAGTTAGATTTAAAAATATTATGGCTCTTCCGACTTTTATAATGGTAGTTAATGGGGCTTAAGATTTTGAAGCCCAAAAAAGTGCATCCATCCATCATAAAAATAATCCACACAACTCCAGGGGGTTAATAAAGGCCTTCTGAAAGCAAAGCGATGGATTTTTGTAAGAAAAATATACATATTTAAAACTTTATTAACTATAATATTTGTTTAAACCTTGAGAGACATCTAAGCTTGCACTGCTCCTACATTATGTGGCATACGGGTTACTCTTGTGGCGCAAGTCAACTTGCACAGTATACATACAGTCATCTGCTAGTTATTTTAGTTTATAAAGTTTTAAATATGGACATTTTTCTTACAAAAACCCATTGCTTCGCTTCAGAAGACCTTTATTAACCGCCTGGAGTCGTGTGGATTGTATTTATGATGGATGGATGCATTTTTGGGGGCTTCAAAATCTCGCACCCCATTCACTCCCATTATAAATCTTGGTAGAGCCAAGATATTTTTAAAAATATCTCTGATTGTGTTTGTCTGAAAGAAGATAGTCATATACACATAGGATGGCTTGAGGGTGAGTAAATCATGGGTTAGTTTTCATTTTTGGGTGAACTATCCCTTTAAATATCAGATCAAAGAGATAAATCCAGAGAGTACAATTCACAAAATCTGGCAGGAAAATCTCAAACCTAAAAATCCTTGAGTATGACAATGGTTAGGCAAACATCAGGACTGAACAAGGGCAATAGGCAGTGAGAGGTGAGAGTGTTACATGTACAGCCATTTAACAACGGAGGAGTAATCTGGGGTTGAAATGACGCCCTCTAGTGGTGAAATCAAGGCCCTTCAGAAAAAGTATATATTTTTATATATTTATATATAAAAAAAGTATGTTTTATACACGTACACATAAACACACACACACACACACACACACACATATATATATATATATATAAAATTGTTTTAGATTAATGTATAAAAAAGTATACACTTAAAATGTGTGTGTATATATAATCAAATATAAACTAAATATATATATATATATATATATATATATATATATATTTAAAATTATATAGTTAAAATAAGTATATAAATATATACTTAAAAATTTTAATAATTCATATGTATAAATAAGTAATTATTAAAATAATTTAAATTACACATATTTAAATATTTTATATGCATTAATGTAATATATATAATTACATTTTAAAATATTTTAAATACAATAACCATTATGTTTACAGTTAGTTTTCAGAGAGCATTAAATAATGTTAAAGACTGTAAAAGAAACTGACATATGTTTGAAGCACATGCTCAAAAATGATGTCAGAAAGATCAAAGCATTATTGTATTTAAAGAGGAAATGACACGCACGACATTGTACTGAAAGTGCAGGACAAAGACAAATCTTCTTTTTCTTTCATTTAGAAAAAAATGAAAATGAAAGTATTTCATTATAAACAATTATGTTTTGTTTTTTAATTCTGTGAAACCAATTGAAATATAACAGTGGTAACAGACTGATATTCTGCTGAAAAGAAACATTTCAAAATAAAAGTCTGTAGTGTGTTTTATATTAAAATGTTCAGTATAAGTTGATTATATGAGTGGAAGCTCACAGACGGCTCTGTTTTCTGCTGATCTGATGAAGGACGTGTTTTCTGTTGTGTGTTTCTCAGGTGGGAACGGCGCGATATATGGCTCCTGAGGTGCTGGAGTCCCGGATGGACCTGGAGAACATTGAGTCCTTCAAACAGGCAGACGTTTACTCCATGGCTCTGGTTCTGTGGGAGATCACGTCCAGATGCAGCGCCACCGGAGGTAATAATGGCCATCGAAGACCCTGAACAGTGCTTAGATCCAACATTCAACACAAACACACATTAACTCAGTGTCTGACCTGATCCCAGTCCAATTTTGAAGATTTATGACAGATGTCTGTGTGTCTCTGCAGATGTGCGTGAATATGAACCTCCGTTCGGGAAGCTGAAGGAGCATCCGTGTGTGGAGAGCATGAAGGATGATGTCATCAGAGATCGACTGAGACCGGAGATACCGGCCAGCTGGAGCAACCACACGGTAAAGCCCGTTTTTTCTTACACAGGTCACATATGTGCACTGAATTTGTTTTGCATTAATCAGTTGTTCCACAAGGTGGCAACACGGGCCTGGGTCTAAAGAGTCAAAACAACAGCAAAATGCTGGAGACTGAAATAATTGATATATGCCTAATATATCAATACAATAAATTACATACTAATAATATCCAGAAAAAAGGATTTTATCCATAATGTGGGACTTTTGATTATAAACAAGCTGAAAACACATCAGGACTCTTATTTTGAAATGTCTATGCATCACTGCTTCCAGCTACTCAAAAAGATGAAAGAAAATATTCATTATACAACCATCTACATCATTTTACAATTAAAAAAATGATCATAATTCATCAACAGTAGATCATAAGCAAATATCTATCTAATTCAATCACAGTCTTTTAAAGTTTAATAATCACATTAGGCCATATTGTATTTCCCATAATTAAGACTTTTCATATGCCATGTAAATTTAACATGTGATCAAACTGAACTGAAGTCTTTCTAAGGACCCTGTTGATGTCACTGAGGTTCTGCTCTCTCTCTCTCTTTCAGGGCGTTCATCTGCTGAGCTCCACCATCGAGGAGTGCTGGGATCACGACCCCGAGGCCCGTCTGACGGCGCAGTGTGTCGTGGAGCGCTTCAGTGACATCAGCAGCGCCGTGATCCCGCCCCTCAGCTCCGACATCAAGAGCACCGAGGATTCTGGGAACGACCAGAAGTAAAGCCCAACCACAATCCCCTGATAATGGCCATTTCAGACAGACATGTGACACATGCACTTTACAGGAAGAGCTGAACATGACAAACACACCAACATTAACATCTACACGCGTCAGGACAGTACAGGTGATTTCATTTAGCTACAGCTGCTACACTGCAAAAACTGATGTTCTTCTTCAGTATTTCTGTCCTGTTTTTCAGTACAAACATCTAAACTTTATTAATTCAAAATAATTTTACTGGAGAAGCAAAATACTGGCTTTTTTGCAGTTTATGCAAACTAATATTAAGTATCTAGAGCACATTTATGATGCATTATGCATCAATATGAGCTTCAGGGAAAATCTGCTTCACTGACGTGAAACAGTCAAACAGAGGAAGAGGAAGTGAGGTCATATCTGGATGTGAACAATATTCAGATGCAAAGGATTCTGGGACTCTGCAAGAACATCCAAGAGACCCAGTGTGAACTTACAGTATTATAAAGCCACAAAACCATTCATGTACAGATTATAAACCAGATCAAATCCAGCTGATTCAAGTGTTAATTATAGGAAAATGCATGAAATAACCAAAGAGAACTGTGAGCCAAAGTTGATCCGGATTAAAGCCCAAAAAATCATGGGATCATTTTTATTTTTAAGTGAACTATCTCTTTAAATATGAATTCTGCTGTATTTGAGACTCTCAGGTGAAGCTGTTTATTAATGTGAAAATATCTGAAGACTTTTACACACTCGTGCCTTACAGATCAAAGACTGATGAGCATCTCATTCAGATGAATGTTGATGATCAGTTCATATTTGATAATGAAGATCTGATTCTTCAGCATATAAAACAACATCCAGTTTATAAAAGCAACATTTATTAAAGAAAAAAGCACTTTTTGTATCTCATATACTGTATAATCATTGTGTTAATTTGCCTGTCATTGTCATAAAATTATTGATTATTTGTGAATGTTATTGTGTGTTTTTATGAAGAACATACACTGCAGATGAATATGGTGCTTTAAACGAGAAATATCTTTCCTAATGGTATTGACATTTTTAAACTTGCGGAAATGAGATTTGTAAGGACTTGTTTTGGAAAATGTTCAAAAAGGTGTTAAAATGTCTGTAAAGCTTTTAAAATTAATGATCACAAACACCTTGCTTTTAATGTCTAAAAAGTAAATTAGTTGATGCAAACTTTTAAAAAAAAAAAAAATTCAGGTTTAAAATCTTTGAAACTAAGATTTTGTGAGAATCACCCAGTGCTACTTTTCTCTGCTTCATTTTTAATATTTTAGTTTGTCATTCTTCAAAACAACCATTCTGAGTTCTATAGAGACGAACAGGAACACAAAGATTGTGTGTTTCTTAAGGAAATCTTGGCATCCTACTGTAGGATGCAGGAGATTGTTCACAGAAAACTAATTTTGTACAGAAACTCACAGATGAAATAACTTTCCTCCAAGCATTGCAGGATGGGATTTTGGTAAGTGTTTTTTTAGGGCTCATGTTATTAAATCATATAATGTTAATACTATTTGAGCTATTAAAATGTGTTTTTGTGAAATGTACTGATAATAACACTTGGTACAGGGGAAGGGGAAGGACACATGATGACTTTAAGTTTGCCAAAAGTAACTTCTCCAGCAACATTCCAGCGTTAAACACCATCGAGGTAATAAACATGACACTAAAATAATGCAATACACATTAACTAAATAACAGAATATGCAACATAAACACTTCAATGTACATAACTGATAACAATATACAGGTGCTGGTCATATAATTAGAATATCATCAAAAAGTTCATTTTTTTATTATAAATTATTTTTAAAAATTAAACTTTCATATATTCTAGATTCCCCACATGTAAAGTAAAACATTTCAAAAGTTTTTTTTTTAAATTTTGATGATTAGAGCGTACAGCTCATGAAAGTCCAAAATCCAGTATTTCAAAATATTAGAATATTTCCTAAGATCAATCAAAAAATGGATTTGCAAAACAGAAAAGTTCAAGTTCTTTAAAGTATGTTCTTTTGTGCACTCAATACTTGATCGGCAGGACATATTACAGCAAATGACTTGCTCCTAGCACAAATTACATTTAATGAAACTCAAATGTAAATATTCTAATATTTTGAGATACTGGATTTTGGACTTTCATTAGCTGTACGCTCTAATCAACAAATTAAAAAAAAAAAACTTTTGAAATGTTTTACTTTACATGTAGGGAATCTAGAATATATGAAAGTTTCATTTTTTAAAATAATTTACAATAAAAAAATGAACTTTTTCACGATATTCTAATTATATGACCAGCACCTGTATATCAATTCTTAGGCCTACTACAAGTTTTTAAGATTCATTTTAACAAGTTCTCATTTTTATTCTGGGTTATTGCGTCCTCTGGTGGACAAAAAAAATATCAACACGGACGCCTCAAAAACTAAACTGTTAGGAAGAAGTTCATTTAGAGGATTAATAATGTGATAAAGTCATAATTAGGTGTGGGTTCTGCATGTACACGGTGATGGTGAATCCTCTAATGGAAGTGTAATCACTTAGTCTATAATGTAACATTATTAAGGCGATGACCCATTCAGTGCAAGAAGCCTCAGGCAGGACTCTGGCTCCTGATGTGTGCATTGCTTAGGGCCTCTCCCTACATAAGGGCCCCTGTTCGTCAATAGGGTTATTTAACTATATTAACCATATATCAACCCTAATAATTGAGACTCCACCCATTTGTGACATAATTTACTAGAAATTACATCATTGAGGTCTCTTTAACAGAGGTGCAGAAGACACTATCATACTTTTTATTCAGATTTTGACTGTCAAGTTAACAAATCAACCTCACATAAAATTAAGATGGGAATTTTATTTTAATCCATAAGTATATACAATTACCTTATTTCATTGCTGCCAAATCAGGGATGTGATTCTTCCAGATTAATTTTTTTTTTCGGCCTAAAATCATGACCCACGGGAATCATGCAGATCAGTAATAATAATAATAATAATAATAATAAACGCGGCTATGTTCAGGGATATGCTGGTTACTGATGATTGAAATCGCGAAATGACCTTAAAGGGTTAATTCACCCAAAAATGAAAATTAATTAATTAATTAATTACTCACCCTCACGTCATTCCACACCTGTAAGACCTTCGTTCATCTTCAGAACACTAATTAAGATATTTTTGATGAAATCCGGTGGCTCAGTGAGGCCTGCATAGACAGCAAGATAATTAACACTTTCAAACGCTCAGAAAGCTACTAAAGACATAATTAAAACAGATCATGTGACTACAGTGGTTCAACCTAAAAATAACAACTTTTAATAATAATCACTTATAGAAATATACAAATACAGAAATATACAAATCCTTCCAGAGAGCTCGACTGTCGACAGGTACGCAAGAGTCAAATATGCAAATGTTGCATGCGCAGTCCTAAATGCGCGTCTCTTGTGCCTCATTTCGGAGGCGCGCGTCTGACTGTTTCTAGAGGAACCGGAGCTTCCAATGGCAGATTGATATTTTTGATCAAATAAATGTAGCCTTGATGAGCAGAAGAGATTTATTTCAAAATCATTAATAATTTTTTCCAAACTTTTGGCAGGTAGGCTACTTTAATAACAATTCTATTAATACTTTTATTAAATTTTTATTAAAAGATTATTAAATGCTGCAGGACAATATGTATTATATTACAATATAAGATATTTATTCTAATGTGATAAAATATAAATATATATATATTAAATAAGAAGTGCCGGTGGCAGGGCCAGATTTTCCTGATTTTTTATCTCTAGCTGATCACACGTCACATTGTTTTGGGGTTGAAAGCTTTGAGGGTTGAGTTTTTCACTAATAATTATTTTCACTTCATTTATGATTCATTTTAATAATAATAAAAAAAAATAGTCATGGTTTCAGTAAACATGTACTTGGCAAAATCAGGACAACTCATAATTTTATTATAAACAGAATATTTAATGTAATGTGTCCACTTGACAAGCATCCTATGTCAGAAATTGGAGCCACATCAGCAGCAGAAAGACTGTGTTATGTTGACATGCAGATCTGTTGACCCAGAAAGAAGGGCACAATATGAGAGAGAGACCCAGAGAAATTTAAAAAATATAAAATTAAACACAGTGTCTCCTTTCAAACCAGTTGCAGTCTTCAACACATCACACTTTTCTCAAACTTGTCATATTAATAAATAAAAGCATTTCTTGCTGACATGTAAAATATTGACAGTAAAAAAATGTGGTTTTAGTTTAACATCTAAACTAATAATATTTTTTCACAGACACAATATTTGTTTATTTTTAACTTCAGTCCCATAAAATGTGAAAATTATTATAAATGTTACATTTGAAGCTGTTATGTAGGACATGAGCAGTAGATGTTTGTTTTAAAGCAAGTTTTGTGAAATATCATTTTTAAACCAATTCCATTTAGTCCATTACAGGGATGAGAATAAAAGGTGTTTAAAACAAACAAACAAAACAAAACAAAACAAACAAAAAACCTGTAAAAATATTTTAAAATGGTGATTTTAAAAATATGATTTTTTTTTTTTTGAAGGGTTAATAAGTGCCTAATGATGTGGAGTATTTAGAAAATTAATTATATAGTTTAAAAAAACAAAACAAAATTCCAAATATTAGCCTACCGAATCCCAGGAATGACCCTTATAATGAACTGGTTCAACGGGTTTAGCAGAAATGGCATAAATAAAATATACTGGAAATTTGTATAACTGGTTGTAATAGCTAGTATTTTCTTAAAACGTGCGACATTTAAATCCAAGAAGTGAACATTTATTTTAGCATTCGCATATGTAGGCTACTTAACAGTGACGCGTGAAATTATATGAAAATCATTATAATAATAATAATAAAAAAAACAATAAATTGTCGCACAGGTTGGCATTCGCTTGCATCACTTCCGTACTTTGGTGTTTATAAGCCAGTTTCATTCAGTCCCACACAGGCAGGTGATTTGAAAACAACTCTGTTTCTGACCTGCTCGCGTCAAGAAGCCTACAGAAATACAGATCCTTCCAGAGCTCGACCGTCGACAGGTACGCAAGAGTCAAATATGCAAATGTTGCATTTAATGGCAGCAAAAATCTGCAGGCTACAACATTTCTGACCTGTTCAGTTGGAGAAGTGTGAGACATTGCTTCGTAATTATGTAGGCTATTTGATACACAACTGTAGCCTAACTGTTGTATTGTATTATTCTGCATGCTGTTGTAAGTTGCTAAAACACTTTGTCACATTGTAGATCTGTGAATTAATGGGAGCCAGCGGCCAAGTGGACCCGTTAGACTTTCTAACGAATGAAGATTTGCAGTATTTTCTCCACCGCAAGAAGACGGAAATTTCGTGCATAGATCAACCGCACGCGTTATTCACTCAGCTGCGCGACCACGACCTGATGACGGAGGAAATGTTTGAGGCAAGAACACCCTCTTTCTCTAGCCTAATGCATGAAAGGACCTGTCATATCTCCTTTATAGTCATTCATGTAAAGTCATCTTCATTTATATAGCGCTTTTCACATTACAGATTGTTTCAAAGCAGCTTCACAGTGAAAATTAATGGACAGATTGTTTTGGCTTCACAGCAGCTCTAGAAAAAAGTTATTATCGAGCTAAAGTAGGTTTTTGATTAAATCACTTCTGTTGTAAAAAATAATTATTAACTAATTATTAACTTAGGGGTCGCTTAAGGACACCTTTTAACTGAAAACAGAAGACCTTTAAAGGGATAGTTCACCCAAAAATGAAAATTCAGTCATCATTTAGGCCTACTCACCCTCAAGTTGTTCCAAACCTGTATGAATTTCTTTGTTCTGCTGTACACAAAGAAAGATATGTGGAAGAATGTTTGTAATCAAGCAGATTTCGCCCATCATTGACTGCCATAGTAGGAAAAAAATGGTGGGCGAGATCTGCTTGGGAGATTAGTTTGCACTGTGCTGTCACTTTTTTAAGAAATTGATACTTTTATTCAGGAAAGAGGCATTAAGATGATCAAAAGTCACAGTAAAGACATTTATAATGTTGCAACAAAAAAAAAATACATTTCAGATAAACATTTTTGAAAAAACAAAAATATTCCACAAAAATAGCAATCTTCAACATTGATAATCATAAATGTTTCTTGAGCAGCAAATCATCATATCAGAATGATTTCTGAAGGATCATGTGACACTGAAGACTGGAGTAATGATGCTGAATATTCAGCTTTGATCACTGGATATAAATTAGTTTTATTCACATAGAAAACAGTTATTGTAAAATGAAATGATATCTCACAACTTTACTGTTTTTACTGTTCAAATAAATGCAAACGTAAAGGGTTAGTTCACCCAAAAATGAAAATAATGTAATTTATTACTCACCCTCATGCCGTTCCACACCTGTAAGACCTTCGTTAATCCTCGGAACGCAAATTAAGATATTTTTGTTGAAATCCGATGGCTCAGTGAGGCCTGCATAGCCAGCAATGACATTTCCTCTCTCAAGATCCATTAATGTACTAAAAACATATTTAAATCAGTTCATGTGAGTACAGTGGTTCAATATTAATATTATAAAGGGACGAGAATATTTTTTGTGTGCCAAAAAAAAAAAAAAAATAACGACTTATATAGTGATGGCCGATTTCAAAACACTGCTTCAGGAAGCTTCGGAGCGTTAGGAGGTGGACACGCGATCCGAATCATGATTTGACACAAAAGATTCATAACGCTCCGAAGCTTCATGAAGCAGTGTTTTAAAATCGGCCATCACTATATAAGTCATTATTTTGTTTTTTTTTTGGCGCACCAAAAATATTCTCGTCGCTTTATAATATTAATATTGAACCACTGTACTCACACGAACTGATTTAAATATGTTTTTAGTACATTAATGGATCTTGAGAGAGGAAAAGTCATTGCTGGCTATGGAGGCCTCACTGAGCCATCGGATTTCAACAAAAATATCTTAATTTGCGTTCCGAGGATTAACGAAGGTCTTACAGGTGTGGAACGGCATGAGGGTGAGTAATAAATTACATTATTTTCATTTTTGGGTGAACTAACCCTTTAATAACCATGAGAGACTTTAAAAAAAAAAAAAAAAACTGTGATATATATCAAAGTACCATGGTCTTATCATCTGTCACCATCTCAATAGTACATCTACTGTAATTTATTTTAAAAGCTGGTGTGTAAAAGCACACTGCAGATTTACCTAATTAATTTTATTATTGTGCAGAAATGTTATTGTAAGCACTGTGACGTCTGACTTTCTTTCTCTGTTTTTGTCTGTAGAAGGTGAAAACGAAGCGCTCTCGTGAGCAGAAGCAGAAGCACATCTATGAGGTTCTGGACCGGCTGGAGAAAGAGAAATCTCAGTGCATGCATCAGTTCTGGCGCTGTGTGTTTGAAGATCATATCCTGCAGCTGTACCCGACGCTACGCAAGCTCAGAAACAGCCTGCTGGATGGTCAGTGCTTTTCACTTTTTTATCAGCTTAGACCTAGAGGCTCATGCTGCATTATTATGCTATTATAGATCAAGAATGCGTTCATGTTTACAGCAGTGTTATTTTAGTATCTTTGAGATACTTTTTTATTAATATTTTGATTTAGTATCTTTTTATTCTTAGGCAACTTCATATTCTATGGTAATTCTCTGGATGTTGAGACACGGATGGAGGATAGTGAAGGAAAGGGGGAGAAAGGAAAGGAGAGGGAAAAGACAAGAAAGAGAAATAAAGATGATAGAAGTAGTGACTCTGAGGATAGTGATGAGCCGGGTCCTTCCTCTGCTTGCAAACCCACTCGGAAGAAACCAGCCAAGAACCCCTCATTCTGTGAGTCCCTAAACTACAGCAGGTCCAAGTTCGCTGGTGTATGGTGTCTTATGCTTGTATGATCTGTGTCTCCTCCTCTGTCTTTCTCAGCATCTTCTGTGAAGAAGGGAGACAAGCAGCAGATTTGGAAGAGGCCTATTAATAAAACTCAGCTGCCTGTAAACTGTGGGGATAAAGTGGGCACTTTCTATTGGGACAAACTGTCTAAAGGTTCAGTTTTTGCTATTACAGTATGTGTTTATCATACAGTTTATGCGTCTGAATGCATGCTGTCTTTCTCTCCTGTAGGGGAGAAGTGCATTTTGTCCGAGGAATGCTGGTTCACCCCATCTGCTTTTGAGAAGTTTGCGGGGAAGGAAAGGTATAAAAACTGGAAATACAGCATCCGCTCTGGAAACACAACGCTTAAGAAACTCATAGAGGTAAATAATGCAGGCACTTGCAGATAGTAAAATAGTTACAGATCGGGATCTTTATACTCATTTATACTGGGAGGTTTTGCTGGAAACACATTGTCCGCTGCAGATATACTTAAACACTTATTTTAAAATTAAATTACAATTAGCTACAACCATTAACATTGTCAATAGTGCATTCGTTTACATTTATATTTATTAATTTATCATACACTTCATAATATGATAAAGCTGTTGAATGGGAAACGCACCCATGGTAATTAAAACAGGTGATATATTTAAGCCAATAAATAATAGCAAAATGATCACCATTTGTCTGTTGTTTAATACAAATCAATTGCTTGTTAGCATCTCTTTATTCTTTTATTTTACATTATATTGAATTTTCATATACAAACCCAATTCCAAAAAAGTTGTGACACTGTACAAATTGTGAATAAAAAAGGAATGCAATAATTTACAAATCTCATAAACTTATATTTTATTCACAATAGAATATAGATAACATCAAATGTTGAAAGTGAGACATTTTGAAATGTCATGTCAAATATCGGCTCATTTTGGATTTCATGAGAGCTACACATTCCAAAAAAGTTGGGACAGGTAGCAATAAGAGGCCGGAAAAGTTAAATGTACATATAAGGAACAGCTGGAGGACCAATTTGCAACTTATTAGGTCATTTGGCAACATGATTGGGTATAAAAAGAGCCTCTCAGAGTGGCAGTGTCTCTCAGAAGTCAAGATGGGCAGAGGATCACCAATTCCCCCAATGCTGCGGCGAAAAATAGTGGAGCAATATCAGAAAGGAGTTTCTCAGAGAAAAATTGCAAAGAGTTTGAAGTTATCATCATCTACAGTGCATAATATCATCCAAAGATTCAGAGAATCTGGAACAATCTCTGTGCGTAAGGGTCAAGGCCAGAAAACCATACTGGATGCCCGTGATCTTCGGGCCCTTAGACGGCACTGTATCACATACAGGAATGCTACTGTAATGGAAATCACAACATGGGCTCAGGAATACTTCCAGAAAACATTGTCGGTGAACACAATCCACCGTGCCATTCGCCGTTGCCTCTATAGGTCAAAAAAGAAGCCATATCTAAACATGATTCAGAAGCGCAGGCGTTTTCTCTGGGCCAAGGCTCAGTTAAAATGGACTGTGGCAAAGTGGAAAACTGTTCTGTGGTCAGACGAATCAAAATTTGAAGTTCTTTTTGGAAAACTGGGACGCCATGTCATCCAGACTAAAGAGGACAAGGACAAGTGCTCAGTGCTCAGTTCAGAAGCCTGCATCTCTGATGGTATGGGGTTGCATGAGTGCGTGTGGCATGGGCAGCTTACACATCTGGAAAGGCACCATCAATGCTGAAAGGTATATTCAAGTTCTAGAACAACATATGCTCCCATCCAGACGTGGTCTCTTTCAGGGAAGACCTTGCATTTTCCAACATGACAATGCCAGACCACATACTGCATCAGTTACAACATCATGGCTGCGTAGAAGAAGGATCCGGGCACTGAAATGGCCAGCCTGCAGTCCAGATCTTTCACCCATAGAAAACATTTGGCGCATCATAAAGAGGAAGATGCGACAAAGAAGACCTAAGACAGTTGAGCAACTAGAAGCCTGTATTAGACAAGAATGGGACAACATTCCTATTCCTAAACTTGAGCAACTTGTCTCCTCAGTCCCCAGACGTTTGCAGACTGTTATAAAAAGAAGAGGGGATGCCACACAGTGGTAAACATGGCCTTGTCCCAACTTTTTTGAGATGTGTTGATGCCATGAAATTTAAAATCAACTTATTTTTCCCTTAAAATGATACATTTTCTCAGTTTAAACATTTGATATGTCATCTATGTTGTATTCTGAATAAAATTTTGAAATTTGAAACTTCCACATCATTGCATTCCTTTTTTATTCACAATTTGTACAGTGTCCCAACTTTTTTTGGAATCGGGTTTGTATAGCATTTATATAATTTAAGATATAAGTAATTATCAGTTGTTATATTTATTAGCTAATATTTCCATGTTTATGCATCCCACAATATACATTATTTATGAACATAATTATAACATGCACAAATGAACTATTAGTAGTATTTTTATTATTACTTCATCCATACATCCTACATTATTTTGAAGGATTTCTTTCTTAGGGTGCAGTCACAAATTATCATTGTTCAGTGAATTGTTGCAGGCGAAAATCCACCCATTTCAATAGGTTTCCACGTGATCGGGAATGTCATGTGGGGTTGATTTCCCTATGTATTAAGTTCACGTTGACATCGCTACACTATATATATATTTTGCTAATGTGACTGCACTGTTAGTGTGAGAGTAAATGCACTTTTCCTGTTTGAAATAATATTAAGTTTTAAAACTGTAGCAACTTATAGCCTATATGTGCTTCTAATACAAAGCAACATAAGTTCAGCACATATTTTAGTATCTAAGTTTAAAGCATATGAGATAAATATGTAGCTTCATTAAATACAGCAGACCCCTCAGATGCATGTGTGATCTGACATCACTTCCCTTCTCATTCTTTCAGGAGAAGGATCTTCAGACTCCACCGATGGAGAGGAGAAAGAGGAAATGTGTCCCAAAAGTACTTTCTTTCTCTCTGTCCAATGTCAGGTATTGTTTTTCCTGTTTTTTCTTAAAAATTCACTATGACTTTGTTCCTTCCTGCAGAGTATGAAAGAGCTGTTTGAGGATGAGGAGGAGGAGGAGGAGGATGAGGAGGTGGAGGATGATGAGGAGGAGGAAGAAGAGATGACAGATCTGTCGGTTTTCCAGGCTCCCTTTTTACCAGTCACCTGTGTTTCACTTACTGGGACTCTATACAAAATCAGGTTTGCATCAGGTATGTTACTGCACTGAAGTGTGTGCTGCAGCAGTCTGTGCAGAACTTAGTATGCAGTTTGTTTTATCTGTATCAAAGGTTTGAGTGTGAAGTGTTTATGTTTACTCTGTTGCAGGGAGTCGTGGAAAGTGTATACGGACTGAAGAAAGCTGGATCACTCCGGAGGAATTTGTAAAGCAGGAACCAACTCTCACTGATGGACACTGGAAAAAAGATATACTGTGCCATGGAAAAACTATCAACTTTTTGATCAAGGTATCAAACTGAATAGAACGTAAAATGATACAAAAGAGAAAAATCATGATTATTTATTTATGTATTTGTTTATTTGTTATTGTCATTTTTAGAAAGAGATCCTACACATCCATTCTTTTCTGTGTGAATGTGTGGAGTGCAGTGATGACCCAGAAGACCTAGTAAGAAACATCTACAACTGACATGTCTGTAATTTATAATCAATCATCATAAAAATAATTGATGACATTAACTTGAATTCTTACTAGCATGTTAAATGTGTGTGTTAATCACACAAGGCATTACTGAGTAAAGATTGTAATTAAAATCACTTTCATAAACTAAAGATATTGTGAATCTCATGAAAAGTCTAAATAATTATATGTTATGAATTTCTTCTTAAATAAAATTATGCCTATTTTTAGTACCCTTGCCTTTTTGCATTTAGTTTTGTAGCAATTAAGCAAATTATCCCATTCCCTTCTAAATAATCATATGCACAAAACACAAGCCATTCTCGTTACTGTAAAACTGAAGAGAAAATAAATTATTATAATCTGTTGGTATCTGTTGGTATTCATGTAAGTATTCATGGATCATGGTAATATTTTTAGCACTTTGATTGTTGAATAAAAAACTTTAATGCAGTAGAAAAAACATCTCGGTTTCGGATGTAACCCTCGTTCCCTGAAGGGGAACTACTTCTACGTCAGAACTGAACCGACTAATTGGGATATCGCATGAGAGCCCAATCATCTTCGAGTGTAAACTAAAAAAGCCAATGCACATTGGCGTGCGAGATTTGCATCTCGTGCTCCGCCCCGCCATGCAGTTATAAATACAGAAGCAGATGCACGCACAGTTTGTCTTTCACTGAGGAGACAAGCTAGTGAGCCTGCGCTCAGCAGTGGCACAGCAATTGTGGCGACGGGACATACATCTCCGTTCCCATCTTTCATCAAACGAGGGTTACATACGTAAGCAAAACGTTCCCTTTCAGTCAGACTGAACCGATAACTGAACTGTCATAACTGAACCGATGAATTGGAATCCCTAATAAAACAACACAGTTGCTGGCCGTTCCAGCACCCTGTGTAAGCCTTCTAACCCCCCCGCACCTTGGGGCGGAAGATGGGACCGGGCTTACACCGAGAGCCCATCACTGCTGTTCCGCATGACCCACTCAGTGAGACTATTGGATAACACTAGGAAAGTGTGCCCTTCCAGGAAAGGGATGCTGTGGAATCCACATCCTGCCCATATAGACACATTATACACATATGGAACGTCCCTGGCAGGGACGGCAGAGGCCATAGGAAGCCGTACTGTGGAAGAATACACATATGGCATCACCGTGGGGATTACAACATATGGACCCAGCCTAACACAAGTTTCACCACTGCATACAAGTGCTGGGCCTGGCATCAGACACTCCACAATGTCTGAGGACGTAAGGGGTGACGGAGGAACTCTACAGGGTTCACCAACTGGGGAACTCTACTGGAGAAAATAAGCGCACTTAGAAGCAACACTCCTAGTGCAGCAAGCTCTTAACCTGAGTGGGCAAGCATGCCTTGGGACTGATAAGCCAAGGCGATGGCATCCACTACCCAGGGGCCATCCTCTGCTTGGAGACAGTCTTTTCCTTCTGCTGGCTTCCGTAACAGACGAAGAGCTGGTCTGAGGTCCTGAAGCTTCGAGTTCTGTCCACATATAGGTGCAGAGCGTGGACGGGACAGAGCAAAGCTAGGGCTGGGTATGCCTCCTTGGGGGGCAGTGCTTGCAGGTTCACTACCTGGTCCCTAAAGGGAGTGGTAGGAACCTTGGGCACGTATCCAGGTCGGGGTCTCAGGATAGCATGAGAGTTATCCATGCTGAATTCCAGGCACGATTTGTTGACTGAAAATGCTTGCAGGTTCCCTACCCCCTTAATGGAGGCCAATGCAACCAGGAAAACTGTCTTGCGAGAAGGAGTTTTTAACTAAGCTGTTCGCAGAGGTTCAAAGGGTGGTCTCTGCAGTGCAGTAAGCACCAGAGATAAGTCCAAAGAGGGTATAGAGTGCGAGCGAAGAGAATTCAGTCTCCTCGCCCTCCTCAGGAACCTGACGATCAGACCTGACAAACCTGCTTCCCCAAAGACTTACCATCAACTGCATCGTGATGCGTGGCAATAGTGGCGACACACACTTTGAGAGTGGAGGGAGACAGCCTTCGCTCTAACCCATGCAGGAAGGAAAGCACTGCCCTGATTTGGGCAAGTTCGGGGGTTCTCCCGGTGAGAAAAACACCATTTGATGAATGGGTTCCACTTTAATGCATAGAGGCACCTTGTAGAGAGGGCTCTAGTGGAAGTGATGGTGTCTACCACCGAAGGGGACCTGACATGGAGAGTCCAGAGGTCCGGACGTGGGTGCCAGAGGTTTCCCCCAACTCTGAGAAAGCAGGTCCTTTCTCAGAGGAATGGGTAGGCTCACTAGGGGGAAACGCATACTTGCATAGGCCCCAGGGCCAGCTGTGCTGAGGGTCCCCTCGGTCAGGGAGTAAAGCAACTGGCAATGGGACTCCAAAGAGGCAAACAGATCTATCTGTGCGGTCCCAAAGCGTCTCCAGATCAGCTGGACTGCCTAGGGATGGAGTCTCCATTTTTCCAGAAGCTGAAGCTGCTGTGAGAGCTTGTCGGCTGCACGGTTGAACACTCCTGGGATGTGAATGGCACAAAAGCGACCTCAGATGATTCTGACTCCATAGGAGGAGATGGCGGGCGAGTTGTGACATGCGACGGGAGCGTAGACCACCCTGATGGTTGATGCAGTTCAACACTGACTGGACGTGCTCCTTGGTGAGGCGCACTGTCTGATTGATCGAGTCCAACTCCATACAAAGAAAAGAGATCCTCTACGCAGGGAAGAGTTTGCTCTTTACCTAGTTGACCTGAAGACCCAACTGGCTCGTGGCCACCACTACAGTGCGCTGTCACACCAACACCGGAAAAGGCTTCTTCCTCCAAAGAATGCTCTTTTTAGTAGGCACTGTCTTGTCAGTAGCTTGTAGCAGGAACGAAAGATCAGCTCGGCTCCAAAGCAAAAGACAAACTGTGCGTGCATCTGGTTCGGTATTTATACCCGTATGGTGGGGCGGAGCCAATGTGCATTGAGTCGTTTAGTTTACACTCCAAGGTGACTGGGCTCTCATGCGATATCCCAATTCGTCGGTTCAGTTCTGACGTGCATCGAACGTAACCTACTGAAAGGGAACACTGGATTACAGTATGCTAATCTAAAACCTATTGAGAATAATAGGAATTAAAGAAACCCCCTGACACACTTCAAAATGTTTTCCAAAAGCATTACGGTATGGAGAATTTGGGAAGTAATTATTAACAATTGTCATAAAAATAAACAATAAAAAACTAACATTAGCTTAGTTTTCTTTATCTAAAATGAAATTTATATTTCCTTTCATAAAAAATGAGACATCAGTAAATTGCACTTTAGCAAAATGTGTTAAGCTTATTTCTGTGATAATGATGTTATATCATGTCGTCTTGTCTTGTGACTAGATGGACCAGAAAAATGACGATATGTGTTACATATGTGACTCTGGGGGACATCTTGTGTGTTGTGACGGGTGTCCACGAGCTTTTCATTCACGCTGTCACCTACCAGCTGCAGATGGAGACTCACCTGGGTGAGAGACAGAAAAACAACAAATAAAATCATTAAATCAGCATGTATGTATGTTGTACATTCATCCTTCTGTATATGTGTGTGTTTGCTTGTAGGGAATGGATTTGTACCTTTTGCGTGTTTAGAACCAGTCAGCAATGGCATGACTCCAGTAGCATGTCTAAACAAGAAGCTCTCAATGCCTCAGTGTCGCAATACAGATTGGTAAACACACACATACCCAGCACCTTAATATAAAAGTGCTATACGCTGATCACTAGGCTTAGAAACAGAACAATTATTTATGGGCCTAATTTTGTGTGTGTGTATTGTTGTCTTTAGCACTGCCACTATCTCCTGTTATATGTGTACAAGGAGGACATCAAGAAGGTGTTTGTCAAGGATCCACGCCAAACAGTAAGATTTTTGAATCACTTAAAAATGTATTTTATTTTCTTCTCATGGCTTTAATTTCATTTAATTATAATTTGATTATAAATACAATAATAGGGATTTCAGTTTGGTGAAACTTACAATTAACATTAAAAAAATAAATAAATAAAAAAAAGATTAACCAGAATTTTTTTTTTTACTTCCAGGTGTCCAGATACTCTCAGTTCATATCTAAGCCAATGTGGCTAGACAAAATAAAGCTAAATTTGGAAAGTGACAAGTATCAGACAGTTGGCGCGTTTGTCTCGGACTTTCAGCTCATTTTCAGCAATTGCAGCACATTCAATAGGGTAAGATTCACTGAAACACACAGGACATAATTAATAAATCACCAAAAAATAAAATTAAACAGATGAAATTTATGTATTTTGCAATGTTGTTAGATATTTGTTTATTCAATTATCTACAGTCTTCTGCAATGCCCTTCAGATCTCGTGAAACCCTACAGTGTACTGGGAGACCCAAATAAGAGAGACAGAGACCAGATTGCTGCTTAGTTGTTTCTCAGATTAATGCAGTCGGACAAAGGATATTTATAATTGCAATTTGCGTCAATGGTTACATTACTTGCATCAACACATGCGTCATTTACTTGTGTTGTGTGTCAATACTAGGGATGCAACAATACAATTAGTCCATGGTTCAATACATTCCTTGGTTTTTTAACCACGGTTTTCGGTTCGGTTCTGATGGTTTGGCACATCAGAGTGTTTTTTTGTTATTCTATGCTTAGGCGACAGGAACAGCAAGAGGTTAAGGAGAAAAAATAATATATTTTATTGCAATACTCTTGAATAAAGTTATTTCTTATGCTGAACATAAATATATTTTGAAGAATGTGGGTAAACCAAACAGTTGTTGGTCCCCATTGACTGAAAAAATAATAAGTCAATGGCTACCGCCAACATTCATCAAAATATCTTCAAATGAAATTAATGCAGGTTTGGAACAACATTGGAGTGAGTAAATACTGACAGAATTTTAATTTTGGGGTGAACTGTTGCTTTAAGGACAAGCGGCAGCATGTTCACTGTTGGGATGCTGTCACTTTAAGACTTGCACGCATCCGATTTTACTTTACAAACACAACCGACTGTGTTTATGTTAACCTTGTGTGTATTTGCCAGTATTAGCGCAGTAAGATAACTCCAGTAATCTTGCGCTGTTTGGCTTTTTGTGCGTGTGCGCGCTCAGAAAAGCGCATGTCAGAACAGCACAAAAATTAAATGTTTAACCGGCAAGACTTTAAAACACAGGCAAATAATGAACTTTCATGATTGTGAATAACTATAGTGTCCCGTGAGGTTAACATGTGATGTGAATGTATGTCAGGTTGTACTAGTAGGCTATATTGGGATGAAGGTGCCAGAGCTGCAAATGATAGAATCCTGTAGCACGATACTACAATATTTCTTCAAAAGCAGTGGAGACATTTTAATTGTCCACGATTAAAAAATCCTGATGTCGCACACCCCCCGACACCACAGTTTTGAAAGACGGTGGTGCGTAGGCTACTGCAGCCTTATGGAGGACCAGATTACTCAAAATGAAATAATTACATAAATAATGAATTCAATAAAACAACAATTATATGTACCAGTTTATTCTGAAATAATTAAGACCTACTTATGTCTGGCGAGGTGAACTCTGAACTGAAAGATTGGAAACAAATGTGGCTGTAGGACTTGATCAAGTTAAAAACGCACTGCTTTCTTTTGCAGATGAAGTAGAAGGGAATATTTTGTTTGGTGATGCTCTGTTATCTGGATTAGACAACATAAAGGATCCACTAGTGGCAATAAGTGCGTCAGAGGATCTAGAAATTAATGACTACATATAGGGACACTTTACAAGTGACTGAACGCAGAGTTCTTGTGGATGAGCATTTGTGAAATGTCCTCTATTATTATGAAAAAAATCTTTGGGAAAATAGTGCTTTGGAAATACACGATTCGTCAAATAGTCGTAAATTAAACATATTATGAAAAATAGCTTTTTGAAAAAGCACATTTACTTATGAAAAAAGATTTAAATTGAATTGAATTAAATTGAATGTGTTTTATTGAATTCATTAATTATTTAATTATTTCATTTTGACTAATTTGGTCCTCCATACAGCCTCACGTCACCACTCTGTTAAAGTGTGAAATCTGACACCAGCATTGCAAGCATGGCATAGTGATTGGATATTTACTCATATCGGCGTGTAGACTCATGGACACACACAAACAGAGCCAATTCTGAGAGAAATAAAATGCACAGAAATTATTTAAATGCAAAACTGAAAAAACACAATTCACAAGCACATATTACCGAACGGTTCAATGTTATATTGAGAATTGTGGCATCCCTAGTCAATACATGCAATTAACCTGTTTCTTACTTGCGTCAATTGTCACGTAAAGCTATGTGCTGAAAACCACAGACAGGAAGTGTGAAGCATAGAAAGGGGAGCATAGACAGGCAGCTTAGACAGCTCACAGCATGCAAAATCAAACAGGGTGGCAGAGAGCCAAAAAATATTCACCAAATGTCAAATATGGACAAATATCTTCGACATTGACATTATTGATGATTTTTGTTTGATTTACATGACGAGAGGACACATTTTTCTTTCCTTTTTTTTTGACTGACATTTGTTTCGTATTTTGTTCTCTTTTGCACTCTAAAGGACAATAGGTTTGGGCAAATGGGTGCCAGGCTGAAGGAAATGTTTGAGAAGGAGTTCCAGAAAATCTTCACTATCCAGTAACAGCTTCCCGTCCAGATGTATAATATTTGAAATGTCGAGCTGCAAGTTATCATCATGTTTTGTCCATCGTTACAGTGGCAATGACAGGATTTAGCAAGTAAACACAACAGTGTTCCTTCTGCTGCTCTAAAACTCTTTCAGAAACGGAAGTCACTTGCATCACAGCTCCCCCTACTGTGTGGATCAGACTCTTCATTGTTGCATTTTGAATTATGCTTTCATCATTTTCAATGATTCCAGTTGCATCTTTAGTGATTTTGTTGTCCAAAGAGGTGGACTTATAGTTTTTTTGCAAAAAAAAAGCAAGCATGGACTTGGTTTTGCAGCAAAAGACAGTCAAATTTGTTAAATACTAAATGAATTGACTAAAGTGACATTTTTGAAAATAAGGCATTTCAATAACTGACTAATAACATTACTGAACCTAAACATAGGAGTCTGATAAAAAATGCTCATTTAAAAGAAAACATGTCAGACGGACTTATGCGTTCCAGACAGACGGGAATTTGGATTTTTCCTACCTCCTTCTAGGAAATAACGTCTGGAACGCCACTCAAAGTGGGACATTCGACCTCTGATGAAGCAAGTCCTGATTCTAATGAGCATAAACATAAAGACAAACTTTAACATTAGATATTAAGATCATGTTGCATTTGTTTTTGCTTTTCATCAGCTGTTTTCAAAGCGATTGTTATTTTTTTACTGTTTTTGCCATAACTGACACAAAAACACAATATGCTCTCCTTGTGTTGTGTTCAACATGTGAACGCATTTTGGTCAACAGACAGAACGCATTTTTCAGGTTTGAAAACTTTTTTTTTTTTTTTTTTTTTTATTTAGAAAAGAGCAGTGTGCTGCATTTTTTTTTTTTTTTTTTTTTTTTTTTTTTTTTACCACCAAATTAGCTGTTCTGTCAGTCTAATCAAGGGTTATAGCGCGATCGCTTTAGATTCTTTGGTTTGCTGTTAAAGGGTTAGTTCACCCAGAAATGAAAATTACTCACCCTCATGTCGTTCCACACCCGTAAGACCTTCGTTCATCTTCAGAACACAAATTAAGATATTTTTGATAAAGTCCGATGGCTCAGTGAGGCCTGCATTGACAGTAAGATCATTTCCTTTTTCAGATGCCCAGAAAGCTACTAAAAACATATTTAAAACAGTTCATGTGACTACAGTGGTTTAACCTTAATATCATTGCTTTTTGTGCACCAAAAAAATAACAAAATAACGACTTTATTCAACAATATCTAGTGATGGGTGATTTCAAAACACAGATTCATGAAGCTTCGAATCTTTTGTTTCGAATCAGTGGTTCAGAGCGCATATCAAACTGCCAAAGTCACACAAATTATTGAAGTTTCAAAACACTTATGACGTAACGAAGCCTCGTTTACTGAAATCACGTGACTTTGGTGCTCTGAACCACTGATTTGAAACAAAAGCTTTGAAGCTTAATGAAGCAGTGTTTTGAAATCGCCCATCACTAGGTATTGTTGAATAAAGTCGTTATTTTGTTTTTTTGGCGCACAAAAAGTATTCTCGTCTCTTCATAACATTAAGGTTGAACCACTGTAGTCACATGATCTGTTTTAAATACGTCTTTAGTAGCTTTCTGGGCACTGAAAGTGTTGATTATATTGCTGTCTATGTACGAGTCATGGATTTTATCAAAAATATCTTAATTTGTGTTCTGAAGATGAACAAAGGTCTTACGGGTGTGGAACGACATGAGGGTGAGTAATTAATGACAGAATTCTCATTTTTGGGTGAACTAACCCTTTAAGTAAACTGTCACATTAGCAGACACTTAAAAAAAAAAAAAAAGGACCAGCAGAGGGCGTTTCTGCAAGTTTCTCCTCCATCATTGCAGTCTCTGGACCTTCCAAGCAACTGTAAACTTCTGTCACCACAACAGAAGGCCCGCCTCTCAATTGATTCGATTGGACAGTGGAAGAAAAGCACGAATGACGCCGGGTGCTTTTCTGCACAGAGTTTTTTTTTTTTACTTCAGGTGCTCTTACAAAAAAAAGAGGTGCCCAGGGGCACATAAACAGCATGCAAAGTGCTCACTGCCAATAGAAAACAATTAAAAAAGGTGCCTCTCACTGCAAAAAACACACTCTGAACTCTTCATTTCTTATCCCACATCCCTACATGAGACAAGTGTTTGGAGAAGGATGGATGGAATGTTTTTTTTTTTTTTTTAACATGGGTGCTGTGCAATACTGCACATCTTTTTTCTGTAATGCCATCTTTCCATTTCCAGCAAGGTATTACACCAATGAGCCATTACATTATGACCACCTGCCTATTGACCTGTAGGACCTCCTTTAGCCTGCAAAACAGCGGGCTACAACAGTTTCTGTACATTGCGGGATGGTGGTGATGTAGCGTGAACCTGCTTTTCCAAATCTAACCACAAATGTTCAATTGGGTTCATGTAAGGTGAATATGGAGGCCAAGGCATTAACAGAAATTCACCATCATGTTCCTCGAACCATTCCTTGATGATTCTGGCAGTGTGGCATGGTGTATTATCCTGTTGGTAATGGCCATTACCGGCCGGGAACACAGTTACCATGAATGGGTGTACTTGGTCCACAACGATGTTCAGATACAAGACAGCTGTCAGGAATTGTGCTATTGGGATAATAGGGCCTAAAGTGTCCCAAAAAAACTGTGTCCGCCCAACAGTGCAATCCAGGTGCCATAGCTTCTGTTTGTAATTGGTGTATCTGCGCTCGACCATCAGCGTGATGCACCAGGAATCTTGATTTGTCAGACCAGGCCACTTTCTTCCAATCATCCATGGTCCAATCTGGATGATCTTGGGCCCATTTTTTGATACATACTCACTACAGCGGCATGTGAACAACACACAAGGCACGCCGTTTCCGAGACGCCACACCATCACAATTTGTCCTTCATCAAACTTCGATAAAACGGCAGCTTTTCCCATTCTGACACAGAACACTCTACTGACCGGAAGCCAGTCCTCGGGTGGTATATATACTGTTCGGTTGCCAGGTGCACTCATTGCTCTAGGCTGAGGGTGGTCATTATGTAATGGCTCATCTGTGTTTGTCATTCTCAGTATGGGTTATGTATGGTAATTTGTCAGTACAGAAGATCTGCTTAATTCACTGTCAGTGTCAGGTGAAGTGTGGCAGTTCTGTAACTGCAAAAATAATGATCAGCAGGTTTACAATTAAGTCAAATATTTTTTATATAAATGTATTTCAGCATTGTGTTATTTTTTTTTTTTCAAATCATTTGCCATTTGTTTTTATAAATAAACTAATATCTATATGTAAAAAGTTGGAGAGTATTTTTTATCTATAGAAAGTCTTAAATTCTTACTTTGAGTTGTAAAAACATATGTTGTCATGATTTATTGATCTTATAATTTTTACAGTGTACGTCGCAAACACATTTGCCATAATATTCTATTTTTGGATATATCATATACTCACAGATATTCAAAACCTAAAGCTCTTCTTTCAAAAGCTGCTATGTACATTTCTGTACAAGATTGAGAGTTGGCAGAGAGAACTCATGGTAAGCATGAAAGCAAGATTGAAACCAAACAATTATTATTATTATTATTTACTGTAAGCATTTGTGGTATGTGTGTCCTGGTAGGGGACCAAATGTCCCCACAAGTAAAGTAATACCAGTGCATTTTGACATTGTGGGGACATTTTTTACAGTAAGTCCACATGAGGAAACAAGCTTATACGTAAATCATACAGAATGATGTTTTCTGAAAATCTAAAATAGCAGAATGTTTTCTGTCATGGGTAGGTCTAGTGGTAGGGTTAGTGTAGGGGGACAGAATATACAGTTTGTACAGTAAAAAAACAGGTCTATGGAGAGTCCCCATAAAACATGGGAACCCAACGTGTGTGTGTGTGTGTGTGTGTGTGTGTGTGTGTGTGTGTGTGTGTTGGTGGGCGAGATGGTTGGGTGCATCTAGGCTCCATCTCTCCTCCTGGCTGGGTCCGGCCACAATACTTCATCCACGTCACATGCTATATTCTCTCTTGCGTATCCAACCTTGAATGGAGGCAGTGTCAGTGTCTCCTCATGCCTCCTCCATTGCCTGGAGAAGTGTTATGTTGACATAGGGATGACGATCATGCACTTTCCAGCACCATGTGGAGAAAAATTCCTCAATAGGGTTTAGAAATGATGAATATGGAAGCAAGTAGACAACAGAAAAGTTGTTCAAAACCTATAACTTGACCTTTGGCCTATTTATAGGCCTATTCTAAAGCCATGATTGGCTGGTGTTAAGTAAAGCAATGAGTGTTTGCACATGTGAGGAGTTAGTGTGAGGCACTGATGAATTAGTGTGGCATTTTGATTGGTTGTGTTTGAAAAAGGAAATCAAGATACTTCCTGTTAGATTTTGTGTGTTACATAGAGAATTGTGGGTTGTGTTTTGCAAAAAGTGTTTTATGAAATTGAAAAATGAGTCAAAGGCTGAGAATTAGTGTATGGTTTTGCAGATTTGGTGTGTGGTTCTGCTGCTTGAGTGTCAGGTTTCAGAAATTGTGTGACAAGTAAGAATTTTGTGTGTAAGCAGATGAAAAAAAAACTGTAAAAGAAATTAGTATTTGACTAACAAATTCGTTTTTAAAATTAGATAATATTTTTGTTAAATTTATATCAAAATATTTGAGAATGAGAAATGAAACTGATCTGTTTCAAGAATCACAATTATTACTTAATTCTAATCAATATTATTAATATTTAATACACATTTAAGAAACTGAGTAGGTTCACTCAATTAAATCAATACACACCTCAACCATCCCGACCAATCAAAGCCTTAAACACACAATTTTAAACTTTGTCCTGACAAAGAAATAACATTAAAATTTAAGGGAGTTAAGGGAGTTAAAAAAAAGAAAAAGAAAGAAAAAAAAATAGATAGGCTAATACTGTTGGCAACGTTGGTTTTAACCTCAGTGACTTCAAAAGCGAAACTAGCAGCAGTTCTGAGCATGCGCGTGACAAAATGAGAATCTCTGGACTCGAGTCTGTGATTTAAACGGAAACATGTTTCACACGATCTCGTTTACAGATATATTCTTTTTATATGTAGTAATGATTTGGTTTATGTTTCACTCTTGTCTAAGCGATGCTCATCAAGGTAAGCATCCATTTGTTTTACTTCTGATCCTGCTGTCATAATCATGCAAATAAATGATCGCATGTCATGCATGATTTGTAAATTCAGGTCGGAAATCGGTGTTTTTTTTTCGTAGTGACTGTTAATTTTACAGTGCATATAACTTCAAATGTTGGACACTTAGAAGACTGAAACCAGTGTCATCTTGACCTGCTTGATTTCTGATTTTTCACAGCAAAGCTCTTGTCTATAAACCCCTTGGAAAGTCCACTAGTCAGCAATGTGAAAAATGGGCGTTCTTCATGTTTAACATCTATTTCCAATAAACACACAGACCGTGTTAATACAAAATCACTTGTTTTAGATTGAGTCTGATTTGTGAAAAAAATTCACAATCACATTTTATCACATTTCAGTGTTTCTCACTGCTCTGTCCTCTTTTTCTTGTGTAATAATGAAAACAGGCTGTGCTGATGAATAACAGTCCATCTATTAGATAAATCAGATTATATGTTTAAACATGATCATCTAGTCGGGTCATACTAGGCTCAAGCACACTAGTTGAGATTTTTGATATTTCACAATACATTTTCGGTCAGTTAACCCTTCACTGAGTCCTTAACTTCACTGTTCTGATTTGTGAAATCTTTCACATTGGAGTTTGGGTCAGTTAACCCTTTCCTGAGTCATTATAATCATTATTATTATTTGTGAAATTTTGAGTGAAGTTAAGCACTCAGTGAAGAGTTAACATTAAAAAAAAAAAAAAAAAAAAAAATTCTGGCGCCTGAGGCACATTATCATCAGCGTGCCTGGAGGACAGTCTGTTTTACTCAGTTTGTTTTGCAATTCTGAATAATATTTATTTATCAATAATAAAACAATGAATACAGATACATTCTAATTGTTCATTGTTTTTCACTTTAATAATTCAATTTTTAGAATTATTTTTTAACATTTTGTTTATGTATGAGTGTGTGTATAGCCTATATTAGTAAAGATAATTAATTATCAATATCATTTTTTATTAAAATAATTATTTACATCAATGCACAGAATAATAATAATTTAATAATGACAATAATTTGACACAGAATGGCTGTAATTTTCTCCAAATTCACTTTTCAATGTCTGATCTCCTGTTTCATACAGTAGAAACCATTACGGACTGATGTGAACAACAACAGACATACAGCAGGGTCACCACACCTAATAAAGATTTTTAAAGGTTATTATTTGAAATATTAAAACATTTAATTGTAAATGAATGCATTGGTTTTATTTATATCAAGAATATTACACAATGCATTGGCGTTCATGAGTTTACGCTTAAGCCCAAATTAGCTCAGAGGGGAAATATTAATAATTAATCATAACTTGTTATAATTTATTATGAATATTTGGATCAATTAATCAGATTATCTTAATGTAGTTGAAGTAATATTACGATGAATTAATCAGTCCGTCTAGCGAACACTCAGTATTGATAATTTATTAATTCTAAGAAATGTTCTTTCCAGGATAAGGGTAAATAGCTTTCTTAATGTACAGTACTACTAAGAGCACGTAACAAGATCAAAAATCGTCAAATTGACTCTGCTGAAAGCAGAGAATCAGAATCAAATGCTCATATGTATTGTGCACAAGTTTTATTAACTAAATCATGAGCACAATCTAAACAATCAGAAATAGAAAGCACAAGTGACGGAATGAGACCGGAAACGGAAACAGGGAATGAATCTATGGAAAAGAGTCATTTAACCACATGAAAAGAACCATCGGCTGCTTCTTTCAAAACACCTTGTTAAATGTATGATACGTTAAATGAATCGATCCAGAGTCATTTCTCGATTCGCGATGCATCGATTTATTGTCCCAGTCCTATGAGGCGGGCTGTGTGTTGAGAAGTTTGATGGAGGGCTATAGACTGCCCCAACCAAGAAAAAAATAACACCAGAAAACTGCATTAGCTGAAAGTAACAGCGTGTTATACACTCACGAGACGCTTTAGTCAGTTGCGCGATCACACGAGCGAAAACTTGCATTTATTGCATAGAGCAAGAACATAATGTAAGTGTATAAATGCACATTAGTTCAGTTGAAACCTTGCCCTCTTTGGCTTGCTGTTAATGCTGTTAAACTGAATGTGTGAGGCAAACTGTCTGCTTAAATAACTACACTGAAATAAGAAGAAGCTGTTTATCTGTCAATCAGTTAATCACACAGAACTGAAACGCGAGACGCTGTCTAGAAACACAGTCTAGAGATGTTTTTTTAAGTACTTAAAAACTTTTTTTTAAATTGAGCGCAGCATTTTTAGTGCATTTACATTGAAAAACAATGGAACTTGGACTTGAACAATGAACTTTCTTTACATCTAGCGTTTACATCTTGAGAATTTTCTCTTGTGTTTTGTTGGCTGTGTGTGTCAAAACCAGTATTTTGTAAGTATTTTGGAAACTTTTGGACCTTTCTTCTTTTGTGCTGCCCCCACATTTACACCTACTGCTACAAGTTAAACATCAGTGGATGCCATCAGAGTTGTGAACTCATTTACTCACTAGTCTCTTTCACAGACTCGTGTATATGTTCGTACCATTGCAAACTGTTCTAATGCAAACTTTCAGGGAAAATGTTTTCAAATAAACACTGGCTGAGTTGTCGGTGTTGTTGCAGTCATGTGATCATAGTGTTTGTGTATTGTTGGTTGTGTTCATTTGTGAGAATTATCATGATGAACAAAATGTGTGAGAATCATAAACTTTATTTTATTTTCTGCAGTTATCCAAAAAGCCTATGGAAAAATCCTAGTCGAGGGAACCGGTTTGATGCAACTACAAAAATATGTCATCACTTCCGCGCTCCTTTGTGACGTCTAGGGGAAAGGGTGCAACATGAAAGAATGCAGTGAATTTGAACAATGATAAATTTATTGACTTAATTTGGGATTTTTGATTCAGCAGCTGGGCCAAAATAACAAACAAAACTTATTTTTAAACCTCTTTCCTTAAAAAGCAACCCAAATTCTAGACTGGTGCATAGATTTTATGACATCTGTCCAGAACATGTCAATGTGAGAAAACAAAATCAGTTTCTTAGGCAATTAAGAAATTCCAGTCTTGCACTTTTTAAGATCCATAACATGTAACAGGGTGTATGGTCACCATACATGGCATGCTTCTGTTGTGTGTGTGTGTGTGTGTGTGTGTGTGTGTGTGTTTTCATTGTTGTCCATGTTTTATATCTTCCTCAGAGAGACACTTCCTCCACTACAAGTTTACAGTCCTGACCAAAGCAGACACATTCCCAGAGTTCAGTGCTGAGGTTGTTGCTGATGACAGACAGATCAAACACTACAGTAATGAAGAAAGAGTCTGGATTCTGACTGAAGATGATCGAACTAAAGCTTCTAAAGATCCACCTGATTCTAGAAAATGGTTCATACGTCAGATCAGGACTCTGACAAACTGCATAGACTCACAGTGTTCTGGTGAGTTTAATGCTTTCTTTTACATTTAAGTCATTTTAAGATCTTTTTGAAGACCTGCACAAATAAAAATTAATACCATATGGTATCTCAAATCAAAACAAGTTTGTGTCAGTCACATTTCCCAGCATCCCTCCTGATCCACACCTGCACCCAGTCAGCTCATCTCCTCGTTATATGGATTCCCTGCACCTGCACATCATCACCTGCACTCCCTATAGAGACTCACTTCTCCTGCACTCCCTCGTCTGGTCTCGTCCCATTCGTCATCCTTCTGACCCAGCTACTATTCACCTGCAAAGAGACATTTAGATTACATTCAGCTAAGTCACCATTCAGTGTGCATTCTGTCTATTACTCACCATTCCTCTCCTCTGTCCAGATCCGTGCCTCTGTTTATAAATAAAGACTGTGTTTGTGATACTTGCCTGTCTGTTCCCTTCTGTGACGTGACAGATTGATATTTGCGACTCTTGATCGGGCTGCCTCTGACGTGATACCCATGTCAGATTGTATGCTTTCAATGCTAGCAGGCTAACAATAGCATTTCCAAGATCACCTACTGCACCTTTAATAATATAATAACATTTGATATGAGGGGGTTGAACCTTAATTTTATCCACATTAATCAAAAGAGGTACACCCGACTTCTCTTTTCTTTTATTAATTATCATGTTATATTGAATTGCATATATTTACCTAGAGTTTAATTATATAATAATATATTTTTATATTGTAATTCATATTTTCACACTGAATCTCCAAGTTAATGTACACTGTAAAGATTGCTATGTATTTACAGGATTAAAATAAATTACTGTAATCAGAAATTTACTGTTAAATCAGTGCAGGCTGGGTCTCATTTTACTGTGAATTCACATGATAAAGCTGTTTTTAACCACGACACTGTAAGAAATGAATTATTCACACTCTAATTGTTTTGAAGTCACCGTAATGGTGATCGGTGTTCACATGCCTGGGATCTTGGACCTTATATATTCATATTCAAATTTCTGATTAAAGTAATTTGTCAAAGTCAGAAGTTTGACAAATTAAAACATTTGTTAAAATGATCACAAGCTAGAATGTGAAATAAGCTAACTGGCAGATTTTAAGTTTAATTTAATTTATTCTTAGCATGATTATGAAGGATTTATTTTAGCATTATTTAAGCATGAAGATTTACCAATAACTTATTTCAAATGACTATAATTACCAGTTTGTCATGAGTGTTGTTCTGTGATTGTAGAGCTTCATGTTCTTCAGAGAATAATTGGCTGTGAACTGGAGAAACTTCCTGATGGAACAGTGAATCTGACTGTCTTTGATGAATATGGATTTGATGGAGAGGATTTTATATCCTTTAATTCTGACACTATGCAGTGGATTGATAAAAACCCCAAAGCCAAAGAAACTAAAGAGAAATGGGATCGTCAAACAGAACGAAACCAGTTCATGAAGTATTTCCTCAAGACATGCATGACCTGGATCTCAGCGTTTAATAACACTAATAAGAGTAAGTTATGATAAGATCAGTGTAATGATTTCCTGTCTTTATGTTAATTTTAATGTTAATGTCAAATTTTATGTTCATTTTACTATGCTTCCTTCTTCTCCAGGTTCTCCAGATGTTCATGTCTTTTCGAGGAAATCTGCTGATGATCACAGTAATCTGGTTCTGACGTGTCTGGCCACTGGTTTCTACCCCAGAGATGTTCAGATGAACATTAGATTGAACAGAAACATCCTTGAGGATCAAACATCTTCTGGAATCAGACCAAATAATGATGAAACCTTTCAGATGAGAATCAGTGTGAAGATCAACAGAAACCATGAAGGATCTTATGACTGTCATGTCATTCACAGCAGTCTGAGAAAACCAGTATCAGTAAAATGGGGTAAATATCATAAATTCAGTCACACACAGTATTTATAGCAGGAGAACATGATAATGCTGGAATGGATTAATGTTTCTCACCACAAACAAATACATTTAAAGTGCCTCAACTCATTTCAACAGTTCATAATGTTGATTAAAAAACATTTATAATGATTTTTTTTTTTTCTTCATTCTGCAGATGGAAAATGTTCTGACTGTGAATCAGATCATATATGGATTGTTATAGCAGGAATAGCAGCAGTTCTAGTTCTCGCTGTGGTTATTATTGTGCATGTAATTATGTCTGTAACTGTAAATGATTGCTGCATCTACAAAAGGAAAAGGTGAGTTATAAATATGCAACATTGTTGTAAATATCCATGTTTTATTTTTTTTTCTAAATGTATGAACAAGGCATGGACAGTTTTAATCATATACACCATGTGACAGTAGAAATATATGAACATTTTGATAAGATTTTATTTTTTTGGATGTGATTAATTAGGAAATGGTGTATTATTGCAGTGAAACATCAGAGGATTTAAATGCTTCTGGACACACTGACTACTGTGAAATTACACAGCATTAAAGCCCAAATATATTATGCAGCTGTATGGAAATAAGCCTATAATATAAGAAAATGTTTTCTGATAGTGAACAGATTATATGAAGGCTACAGTCCTGTTTGACCTTGACATGTGGTCACTATGAAATGAGTTTTAATGTTCATTATTTATGGTTATGCATACCAATAGTGAGAGTTTGAAAGTGTGTGTTTTAAAAAAGTAAATATATATATATATATATATATATATATATAGACTATTTAAATAGGCTACGTTTTTACGACTGACTTTTCACACAACATGTGACTGCAGGAATAAAGACGAAAGTGTAATTTCATAAAGCAGCCAGTGAGGGGCGGCAATGCACTCAATACAACTGAAGAGACTTTGGTGTGAACTTTAACTTTCTCATTTAGTGTAGCCTAGATCTACAGGACGTGCTACTGAAATATGAATGTGAAAAATGGCTAATACGCTGTTTTAAAAAAAAATCTGCATAGATATAAATAGGGGTTTTTGGTAGGCCTGTTATTGTTTTGCCCTTTCCTATGGAAGCTTGTTTCTGTCACGTCTGTTCTGCTACTACAGCGTGAATGAATAAATTAACGAGTGTTTTACCTGTGTTTTGAATTTCACTTTGCATTGTGTTATTTTAGAGTTCAAGGAAATGTCCATAAATTTAATAGAAAATGTGGTTGTTTTCTGCCAAGACATTATTTGTTTTTCTGCAGATTGTTTTCTTACAGTTTGTCAGGAGATAAAGGAAACCGGACAAGTTTAAGATAATTGTATACAAGGATGAGCTAATAAATTCTTAAAGTTAACAGGAATTTTAGCTTAAGAAGTACATGAGATTTTAAAAGTGAAAATGCAATAAACATTGATTTGACAACATTAGATGTAACATAAAACCCTAATGTACAAAACTGATTAGAAAAAACTAAGAAGAAACAGAGTTATTTCAATGAAAATAAAAGTGTCACGCAGGGAATTGTGGGAATGTCAATTTACGTAGACTGAAATGCATGTGGTGTGGAGAATGATCGTATGAAAAAAACAAGGAGAAGATAGCAATATGGATGAAGATTTTAATTAATTCTTTTGAGTTAAAAATAGCTAGAAACAATTTCTTTCTTCTGTGGAACATAAAGATTGTTTTTTTTTTTCAATGTTTTTTGTCAGTGGTCACCAAAAATGTTCGGTTACCAACATTCTTCTTCTTTTGTGTTCACACATTCTTCAAAATACAATCTTTTGTGTTCTGCAGAAAAAGAAAAGAAATGCAGTTATGGAATTTTGGGGTGAAACATCCCTTTAAATATTAACAAAATGAAACCTTTTTTAGTAGACTGATAACAATCACAGATTATAATGTTTGTTATATATGTTTCAAGGTAAACATTTTTCCAATAATTCCCAATTTTTTATATGCTTATAAATATTTATATCGATGGATTGAAGATCTGGCTGCATTCATTATTGCTTTCCCATGAGCACAACTGCACTAACATGTCATGAATACACAGACACCATCATCACCACACAACCTGACAGATCTACAGACTTGAGGGCAGAGAATAGAAGCTGTGAGGGGAAAGATAAAAAGGGACTTATGAGGTAAACATCCTAAACTGCCCCTCATTGAGAACATATTATTAATACATATGTTTTTTCTTAATTCTTTCTTTCTTTTTCTTATTCACAGTTGAAAGTATTTGCATATGGAAAGATTCATGTTCTGAGACAGTAAACATGAAACTGCGCTGCATCAAATCCTTTTCTCAAACAGTAAGGGCTTACTGTCCTGCAACTGTTTCAGTTGTGTTTTGTATGAGGTGCAACAGGAAGCATGTAGGAGGAAGCTGTTATTGCTCGTGCCTTTGTGGGTGCTGGTAACAACGTGACTGAGGCTTGGTTCCACAACAAAAAAGCGTACCTGAATGTTTTGCTGCTTAAAAGATCCTCTCTTTCTGTCGCTGGAATACGGTGTGCATGACAGTTTTCAATGACCAACATCATGAAATCTTAAATCTTAGTATGCTGGGTCACATGTTTGTTCTGACTGGTTCAAATACTTTTGAAAGAAGTCTCATATACTCAACATGGCCTTATTGGTTCAAAAAACAGTAATATTGATAAATACTATTACAATTTAAAATAACTGTTTTCTTGTGTTGCTTAATATTTTTGTGGGGAAACCAGGATGCATTTTTTCAGGATTCTTTGATGAATAGAAAGTTCAAGAGACAAACAAAGGACCTTAACAAGATAACTAACAAGACACACCTGAACTGAAACTCAAATCAACATGTTACTATGACAAACTGAACAAAGGAAGACACGTGACTAATGAAAACAAACTTTAAACATGTAAAATACAAGTACAAATACAAAACATACAAATAAACCAAACATGTGACACATATACCTTGGCTATTAACATCAAAGACTGTGTATTCAGTCAAACTCTGACATTTTGGCATAAATCTCTTTGTTTAGTGCAGGATAAACCGCTAAATAATAAGGCAATAATGGGTAGGAAACATTACATTAAATACACTCCTAATGAGGATAAATATGGTTTGTCCAAACACAAAGAGTTCTGTGAGGTCAATTATTGGCTGCCGAAAGCATGAACCCATCAAAATATAGGCTTTTTAGAAACTAAACTCTCAATAATTTTGCCTATTATGGGGTTCATCATTGTCACAGTCACCAGCTCAGTCACCCTCAGCACTACACTTCCCATCATCCTCTCTGGCTCACACCTGTTCTCACTCCCCAATCACCTGCACCTGCAAGCCATTACCCTCATCAGCACTCACTATATCTACAGCCACTTTCCTCACCTTAGTGTCTGGTCTTAACATTGATACCTGATCACTCACCTGATCACTCACCTGTTCACTCACCTGATCACTCACCTGTTCACTCACCTGTTCATTCACCCGATCACTCACCTGATCACTCACCTGTTCACTCACCTGATCACTCACCTGATCACTCACCTGTTCACTCACCTGATCACTCACCTGTTCACTCACCTGTTCATTCACCTGATCACTCACCTGATCACTCACCTGTTCATTCACCCGATCACTCACCTGTTCACTCACCTGATCACTCACCTGTTCACTCACCTGTTCACTCACCTGATCACTCACCTGTTCACTCACCTGTTCATTCACCCGATCACTCACCTGTTCACTCACCTGATCACTCACCTGTTCACTCACCTGTTCACTCACCTGATCACTCACCTGTTCACTCACCTGATCACTCACCTGTTCACTCACCTGTTCATTCACCCGATCACTCACCTGTTCACTCACCTGATCACTCACTTGATCACTCACCTGTTCATTCACCTGATCACTCACCTGATCACTCACCTGATCACTCACCTGTTCACTCACCTGATCACTCACCTGTTCACTCACCTGTTCATTCACCTGATCACTCACCTGTTCACTCACCTGATCACTCACCTGATCACTCACCTGTTCATTCACCTGATCACTCACCTGATCACTCACCTGTTCATTCACCTGATCACTCACCTGATCACTCACCTGATCACTCACCTGTTCACTCACCTGATCACTCACCTGTTCACTCACCTGTTCATTCACCTGATCACTCACCTGTTCACTCACCTGATCACTCACCTGTTCATTCACCTGATCACTCACCTGATCACTCACCTGTTCACTCACCTGATCACTCACCTGATCACTCACCTGTTCATTCACCTGATCACTCACCTGTTCATTCACCTGATCACTCACCTGATCACTCACCTGTTCACTCACCTGATCACTCACCTGATCACTCACCTGATCACTCACCTGTTCATTCACCTGATCACTCACCTGATCACTCACCTGTTCATTCACCTGATCACTCACCTGTTCATTCACCTGATCACTCACCTGTTCATTCACCTGATCACTTACCTGTTCATTCACCTGATCACTAACCTGTTCATTCACCTGATCACTCACCTGATCACTCACCTGTTCATTCACCTGATCACTTACCTGTTCATTCACCTGATCACTAACCTGTTCATTCACCTGATCACTCACCTGTTCATTCACCTGATCACTCACCTGATCACTCACCTGTTCACTCACCTGATCACTCACCTGATCACTCACCTGTTCATTCACCTGATCACTCACCTGTTCATTCACCTGATCACTCACCTGTTCATTCACCTGATTACTTACCTGTTCATTCACCTGATCACTAACCTGTTCATTCACCTGATCACTCACCTGATCACTCACCTGTTCACTCACCTGATCACTCACCTGTTCATTCACCTGATCACTCACCTGATCACTCACCTGTTCACTCACCTGATCACTCACCTGATCACTCACCTGTTCATTCACCTGATCACTCACCTGTTCATTCACCTGATCACTCACCTGTTCACTCACCTGATCACTCACCTGATCACTCACCTGTTCACTCACCTGATCACTCACCTGATCACTCACCCGATCACTCACCCGATCACTCACCTGTTCACTCACCCGATCACTCACCTGTTCACTCACCTGATCACTCACCTGGTTCTCGCCGTCATCTGTCCTTGTCAGTCCTCTTCTCCAGTCCTGATCATCCGTCTGCCTGCCATCCATATCTACAAAGAAACAGATACTATTGCTACTGAGTTAAGTTCATTCAAACTATCTGCATTCCATCTACTCACCTGTTTGCTTCACTGCTCTCTGCTACCTGTATTAATAAAGCTTGTCAGCGATATTACCTGTGTTGTCTCCTTCTGTCTGCTGACAATCATATGTGTAGCTTGTCATTTGAGCAAGGGGGGGACAAGTAACTCATAGAATCTGTACCAGAAGAGTAACAAAGCCATAATTTAATGGAAAAATAATAGAAATGACTAGGAATGCAGCGAAATGAGAATTCTGGGAAAATTCTGAATGCACTTGACCAAAAACTGAAACCAAAAATGACTGAATCTGAATTAGAAAAAATACAAGCCAATAAAATAACCTCTTTTATTGAAAGTAACACACCAAAATTGGACAGAAAATATATTAAAATAATATTCAGAATCCGATTTAAGAGACTTAATTTTTTGACCAATTATCCAAATAATGTAGAGCCCAGTGGTGGAAAGAGTACTGTTACATTGTACTGTTACATTGCTGAATTACAAGTAAAAGTACTGGTGGTAAAGTGCTTAAGTAAAAGTACAAAGTATTCTTTTCAAAAACTAGAGTACTAGTTACTTTGGCGATATTTAATTAATTATCAATAACTGCTGAATCAAATCAGAGATCCACATAGAAAATAGCTACTTTTTTTTTTTCTTTCACCTTATTGATGAAGCATGAATTAGTGTTGTCACGATACTGGAATTTCAAATATTGATATTCAATACCACTTTAGATACCACTGGGAAAACTGCCATATACTGTATAATGACATAAAGATATTTTAATATCTCCTCATTTTTTGTCCATTCATTGAAAGTCTAGGCAATCATTATTTTCAAGCTTCAAAAAGCACATGACACAGAACAGTAATCTATATGAATGGAGCAGTTTAGTCCACATGTTCGCTTAATATGATGAACAGATTTTATTTACATTTTATTTACTTTTATTACATCCATTACAATAATCTAACATAAATGTTTGCTCACTCAAAGTATAATGGTCTGAATTAAATTTACAAAAAATACAAGTAAACAGTAATAAAATAAAAACAAATAAACAAATTAAAAATGATAGCCTATAATATTATCATAAAATTATATTTTGTATTTGTATTTAAAATAATTTATTTTTTAAAAACACTTTAAATTATTATTATTGTGTATATAAAATATACATAAAAACAGTGTATATAAGTATTTTTTTTAAACTGTGAACTCAAAATAATTACAAATGTTAAGTTATTGTTTTATATTTAAAGATTTATAATTTAAGCGACACATTTGAAGAAAATTTTTTTCTCTTCAAAAGCAGATTCAGTTTGGTCAGTCTGGTTCCTTCATTGATCGTGGTCGTCCTGTTCGTCTCTCTCTTCTACTGCGTGTCCATCAAAGACCCTGAACAGGTTAGATTCAACATGTTACACAAACACACATAAACACACACACTGAATGACGGAGGGATGAAAAGTCTCCACAGACCTGACCTGATCACAATCCACAGATCACAGTCGAGTTCTGGACGGAAGATCCTCTTCATAATCTCCAAAAAGAATACATACATACATACATACAAATATATGTCAATTATATAAAAAACAAAACGTGTGTGTGACAAAAACAGGAAACATCACTGTTGTGAACTAAGCTGTGACACACGTCACACAGCCCACTTCCTGTCCCAGCTTGCACCTCCTGTATGGTTTTGTTCTTGTTTAAGGGTTGTTTATGTCAGATTGAGTGAATATACAGGAGGAAACCTGAGGATTTGTGTTGCTTGGAAATGGCTAGCAAAAACCCTGGTGAAACACTTCCAATAATGCCTTTCTCTAGTAATTTCCCCGCCCCCTCTGTACGTCAAACTCATCACATGCTGTCAGACTGTGGCAACTTTGACGCATTTTAAAGTTTTATGACGTCTGTGTCTGTCTGCAGATGTGCAGGAATATGAACCTCCGTGGAGAGCATGAAGGATGATGTCACCAGAGATCGACTGAGACCGGAGATACCGGCCAGCTGAAGCAACCACACGGTAATACTAGTAATACTAGTTTCAGAGGTTTGACTAGCAGCGTAAACCAGGAGTTCTGCAGAGAGTAAAATCAGGACTTTTTAAGACCTGCACAAATAAAATGTCCCTAAAAATATTTTTACATCCTGCTGAAAGCTGCAGAAAAGAGAAGCAAATGGATCGCTGCAATTCACAGAAACAACTGAGTCCAGGCAGAGAAATGTGGATTTACAGTTATCATTTTGTGCCAATATTTTGAATTTTGAGGTAAAATCATTTTGTATTGTTATACATTGTGTTGACGACTCATAAATTAAATATTTACCAGCTTATATTCTGCATAATTGGATGTTTTTAAATAAACACTTACAAAAACTATACAAGTTTTAGGGCTGGACAATATGTACTTGTATACAACCTTGTTTGGTGATGGGTTTTACAAAGAGAATAACTAACAAAAAGCGGTACAATTACAAAACATAGCAAAGTGGTTTTACAGTATTTCAATACAGGGGCGGACTGGGGCAAAAAAGTGGCCCTGGACTTTCTGGCACAAAGCAGCCCATCACACCCGGTCTGCAACACACCTCCCCATAAAACCCACAAGCTCATTATGCACAGAGCAATTTTTTACACCACTTTTTATAATATAAAATTATAAATGCTATTTATACAGAAATATAAATGCTATTTTTTCAATTATTATTATTGAAATGCTTATCATTAACATTAATGAATGACTGGCATACTTCTTTGTTATTATTTGTCTTTCCTGATGCACATGGCAAATAATTTTGAAAAAATTTAAAATCTCTTTTCCATACAGGGAAGTTTAATATCACTAAAGTTCAATACCTACCATTAAATCAGTCCATATATAACAATGCTTTGGTATGGTCTATAAGACTTTGAATCATGTGACTTTCTGAAGGATCACGTGACTGAGGACTGGAGTAATGATGCTGAAAATTCAGCTTTGATTACAGGAATAAATTACATTTTACAATAAATCCACATAGAAAACAGCTATTTGACTGTATTTTCAATCAAATAAATTCCGCCTTCCTCTTTCAAAAACATTAAAGAAGTCAAAGTTTTGATCGCCAGTCTGTAAAATAACTCATGTGAACTAATTAGAAAATTATATATTTTAGAGCCAGCGGTCGCCAACCCGTCCCAGTAGCTTGCGAAAATAACGGAAATAGCCTATGAGTAGAAAAATACTTCCATTACTGTTCATCTTCCATTACAGACAATAACAATGAGCTTCATCTTTAGAAATTGTTCAAAATAAAGTGCACAAAATAAAGCGGTCAAAATGCTAAAAACGTCAGACAAATTAAAGGTGCCGCAATTAAAAAAAAAAAAAAACATTACATTTCTCCAGTCTTTGAACTGTATTTTTGTATTTATTTTTATGTTACTTTCGGGAGCTACTGGGACAGTGATAAAGGTAAATAGCCACATCATGCCTGAGTCTGTAAACGGCTGGTAACAAGAGGCCAGAGACGCTGAAGAAGGATGCAAGGAGGAGAAAAATCAGTAGCGGGAAGAGCAGCTCACTGTTCACGATGCTCAAATATAGGAAGGAAATATAAATAATGAATTGGGGGTGATGAGTTATATGAATGTATCTCTGATGGGAACTTACTGTCTTCAGAAAAGTTTCGATGGCAGTGGCATTTTTACAGCGGTAACCAAGGAAACGCTGTATCACTGCTCTTCCATAAGTGCCACCTGCTGTCAGAGAGTGAATTTGCGTCTCATTCAGCCTGCTGTTTTTGTTTCATGCTTTTTTTGTGTTGCATACAGTGTTGGGCACGTTACTTTTAAAAAGTAATTAGTTATAGTTACTAGTTACTTCTCACAAATAGTAACTGAGTTACTAATTATAAAAGTAACTAATTACCAGGGAAAGTAACTAGGCCTATTACGTTACTTAAAAAAAAAAATCACGTATGTCAAGTAACTTATATTAAATATAAGTCTAAAAATAAATTATGCTTGATCCGACTCATGACTCATGATCCGCTCTTGCTCACGACGTGAAATTTCTCTGTACTGTAGGCTACTACGTAGTTTCATATTTATGTTTATGTTATGTTTTAATTTCATCTATTTGATTATGAAAAGTGAACAGCATGAGTAAGATCAAAGTCCCTTTAAGACAAGTCATTTCACTCGGCGGCCATCTTTGAAATGCCTCTCGGGCATCCTGGGCATCATGCAGCTCCTATCTCTTTGAATGTGGAAACATCAAATTCTCCAAAGCTGTTTGCCAAGCTTTCGATTAAATTTAATATTTGAAATCACCAATGAAATCTGACAACAACTGTCTCATAATTTTTTTTTTTCCAAATGCTCAAATCATGACAAAAAACAGTATTTAGGCTGTATCAAGCTAATGCGCATGCGCAGACCTAAATGCGCGTCTCTTGTGCCTCGTTTCGGAGGCGCGCGTCTGACTGTTTCTATAGAAACCGGTGCTTCTAACGGCCGCTGCAGTGACGCGATGACTTTACAGGTCGGCGATTGGCTCTTATTTTGAAGGCGGGACTTATTCAGCCATATTGAGCGTTACACTTTCTCCCATTCAAAACAATACGAGTGACATGTCTTGTGTTATTCTATAGTCTTTGGTAAGATGCATCATAAGATGCGCAAAATATCGGGAGACATGGAGTGGGTCCGAGATAATTTTGACCACTTCATTGAGTTTTGTTTTGTAGAAAGCTTTTCTTTAAAGTGAATTTTGTTTTGTAAAAATTGTATCTTAATTTTAATCAATGTTTCATCAACCAATTGCATGGATTTAATAAATAAGAAGCAAATATAGCAGACAATATAATCATGACATGGAGGCGCCGGCGATCACTTTCACGTGAACTGGAACGCGTCTTATAGGCTAAATGAACCGAAACTCAGCATATAGGCTGCTTGCCCCGCCCCAACACACACCAGAGATAAAACTTTGCAGGTCCTATAGCTGAGAGAGAGACTACTCGGATGAAAACCTCTTCAGTGCTCAATTATAGTAACGTCGCATTTTTTGTCAGTAATGGTAACGGCGTTGTAACGGGAGAAAAAGTAATTCGTTTGATTACTCGTTACTGAAAAAAGTAACGCAGTTTATTTATAACACCGTTATTCCCATCACTGGTAGCATATAACTGTTTTTCACAAACATAAAGTCAGACTGTTCTGTTTTTGCTTTAAATCTGTAACCAGTATTGGAATCGGTAAATTTGCTTGTAAAAATAAATAAATAAATCAGAATCTGAATTGGCCATGAAAAAAATACTAAATATAATCTGGGCTGTCTTTTTCTATATCAGTTAGTGTTCATTTTGACATCAAATTTTTATTTAGTTTTAGTCATAGTCTTTTGACTAAAATGCCATTTAGTTTTAGTCATATTTTAGTCATCGGAAATTGTTTGTTTTAGTCTAGTTTTAGTCGACTAAATATCATAAGATTTTAGTTGACTAAATCTACAGTAGATTTAGTTGACTAAAATCTAATTTAGTTAAATTGTAATGCATTAAGCATTTCTCTAACAATACACAGATCCTATACACTGATATAGGTACATCTGATATTCCCAACTGTTTATGTTCACCCAGAGCGGACAGTTTTTGACTGTTCAAGTGCAAAACGACACGAAAGAGCAAAATTCAGTAATTTTCAGGGATTGGCACACTTATCATCGAGGTAGCCTACTATTATAGTTTTCATTTAAAATTTTTATTAGATTTGATTTTTAGTTTTTCTGCTTTCATTGTAATTTTAGTTAAAAGTTTTAGCAATTTTTTGTGTGTTTATGTCTTTCAGTTTTTGCTTTTAAATGTCTATAAGTTTTTATTTCTGTTCGTTATTTTAATACCTCAGGTTAAGCTAAAGCTTAGAAGCTAGATGAAATAAAATAAGTTTACATTTTTGTATATATTTATTTTTTATTTCAGTTAACGTTTATTTCAAGTAATGAAGATTTCTTTTGTTTTAGGTTAATTAACTATAATAACCCGTTTACTTGTAAAATATATTGAATAATGTGTCAAATAATGTTCTTAGTCTTTCCTTCCTGTGACAGAAGATACAGTAGTTTCCTATGAATTAAATAGAAATTAAATTAAATACAGTTTATTGTGTAAACAAAATAACAATAATGACCAGGAAAAAATAATAATTATAAATCATCCCGAAATACACCGTGACTCTTATTATGAAATGTCTGCGGTCTGCACTGTAGCAGGCTGCTCATTAGGGTGATAAAATATGCATTCTTACAACTGTCTAAAACATACTTCCATATAAACATCGTGTAGTAAACATTGTCATAATTCATCAACATTAGCTCATAAGCAATCGCTTGGCATAAATATGCGCTATTCATCGATTGCGAAGCAGTCTGAAGTGCTGACGCGTGAGCCTGTAGAGCGTGCAACATCGCCGCTTTTCCCGCGGTTAGATCAGCACGTTATGATATCAATTATTCAATAGGTAGATCTTGTCTTTCATAAAGGTCGAGGTCAGGGATCTTGGGCTTTAAAAAGTTGGTGACCAGTTAGACACTTTCCTAACACGGGACATAGGCTACTTGAATATGATTGCCGCGGTTTTGCCATGTTTAGTGTAGGCTTTGTTTGAGAATGATATTTCGAGTTTTATGAATAATTTTCAAATGATTGTGAAATTACTGAAGTAATCCTGACAACAGATACACAATCATTCACTCTTATCTGACATGCTGAAAACGATAGGCTACGTTAATGTTTCTTTGTGCATTGTGTGACGAATAACCAGGGGCGTTTCCTCCGAGGAGGCAAGGGAGGCAGTGCCTCCTCAAAAAAAAAAAAAAAAGGATGAGAAATTAATCCATATTACATATAAAACAAGACAAATATTACAAATTATGACATTAAAAAGAGCGCAAGTCACTCGTATTTCTATAGGAACACTGCCCAACAGCGACACCCGCAGGTAAAGTTTCAGCAGGAGTCATGCCTCCCTGTCCACTCATAGAAAACCATCAGACCCCCGGCGTGTGGTGAAATAGTTCCTCGCCGCTGGTGGTGCCCCTTCTCCTCCAGAGGTGGAGCTCACTGACCTGTCCATACAGCGCTGTGGCATCTAAGACAGCATTATATATGTGGGACAGATGATGTCTCAAACCCCTCCTCTATTCAATAAGGGACGCTCCACCTTCACATGAATCGCCTCCTTTACGCCTCGTTCAAACCACCTGTCTTCTCTGTCCAGAATCCTCACCTCATGGTTGTGAAAGCTGTGTTTATTTTGTTATAGGTGCATGTAAACTGCTGAGCCATGCAAGAAGAAGGGGCACCACCATAAGCAGTGAGGAATACCATCTACTCTAGCAAGCACTTTTTACTTACAGCACTGGTTTACTTACAGTAAGTCATGTGACTACTTGTGTGCTAACCGTAGGTGTATATTTGCCAGAGTTACTTCGTGTGTTTTTACAATTGAAGATGGTGTTTGGATGAACACTGAAACGTCTTGTCAACTTGTTTTTATGTAGTCCAGTGATTTTTAATAGTTTGTTTGAACATTTTATTAACTGGATATTTTAGACATCATGAATCTACATAGACGTTATGTCATGTTGCATATTTGTCTGTCTATTGTGCTGTAACCAAACTGCCCATAAGGGATCTTAATAAAGATTGAAGTTGATGTTTCCATCCCTAATCCTACACTCTCAGATTGTCTCAGGTTTTCACTGGGACTCAAAGGTACTAAGATGTACACTTCGGGAAATAATATTTATCTTTAAGGTACTAATATGTACTCTTTAAATAAGGTACAAATGTGTACATTTTGAAAGGTTACTGCCTACAGACAGCTTTTGTACTTTTTTTCTGAGTAACCCCATAAGTGTCACTACAGCACCACGGTCACACTTGAAAGGTCACAGAAATCCCCCCGGTCGCCCCTCGTCTTCTGTCTGAATCTCTAAGACCTTGGGGATTTAACAGAGGCTTTATAAATATCACAGTAATAATTAACTTTATTAAACTTAATAAAATCTCTTAATATGATTTACTTGATGGTTTGAGTTGAACATAACAAAATAATTGCCTAAAAATCCAAGTTAATTTTCTCTAAAATTTACAGTTATATATATATTTTTTAACTAAAAGTATTTACTATTTGACTAACAAATTAGTTTTTAAAAATAGTTTTTTTGTTAATATTTTTGTTAATATTTTTGTTAAATTTCTATCAAAATATTTGAGAATGAGAATTTCAAGAATCATAAATATTACTTAATTCAAATCAATATTATTAATCTTTAACATTTAAGAAGTTGAGTAGGTTCACTCAGTTAAAACACACCCCTCAACCATCCCGACCAGTAAAAGCCTTAAACACAACATTTTAAACTTTGTCCTGACACAGAAATGTATAACAATAAAATTTAAGAGAGTTTATTATTATTATTATTATTATTAAAAAAAAAGACGAAAACAAAAGCGGAACTAGCATCAGTCTGTAGGCGTGACAGAATGAGAATCTCTGGGCGCGAGTCTGAAATATAAACGGAAACATGTTCCAAACGATCTCGTTTACAAACATTTTCTTTTTATATGTAGTAATGGTTTGGTTTATGTTTCACTCTTGTCTAAGCGATGCTCATCAAGGTAAGCATTCATTTGTTTTACTTGATCCTCTGCAGAAGCAGTTAATTCTACTAATGTTTAAACTAAACCTTTGAGTTTACTTCCAGGTTATAATTCAAATAGATTCAGCAACTATATTATATTATATTATATTATATTATATTATATTATATTATATTATATTATATTATATTATATTATATTATACAGGGTGCGGAATTTTATCTCAGGGTGCGCACAGAACTAGAACCCCCCAAATTAACAAATTAAATCAATCTTGCGTTGGTGGGAACGATCTAATGCTGTACAAATCGAGTGATCGACTGTCTCTGTCCTGTTCCCCACTTAGAAAATCTGATGAACGTGACTGCACTCTGATGTGCTTGTGTAGATAGATGCTTAGTGATTTTTTTTTTTTTTTTTTTTCGTTATCTCTGAGCGGCTTTGTCCCGAAATGTGCATATTGTTTTCAGAGAAACATGTAATTAACGAAAAACGAAGCCTCACATTGTTTCCAGTCACGTGAATGCTTCACTTTGCATGTCAGAATGTTTGAACTTAGACCACTACTATATGGAAGTTCAAGTTCTTTTACTAAACATTTTAAATAGGTAGACCTATATAAGCCTGTAGCCTATATTACATCATCATATATGTTCTGTCATATAAACAGTATAAAAACAATAAAATAACAGAACAATTTACTTGCCTCAAACAACTCAGTATGTAGGTATTATTAGTATTATTGTTTTTGTTGATCCATTTCATTTATTGCCAAAACTTTAATATGTGAATGATATTATCAGAAAACTGAACACATTTAGCGTGGTCAGGCTTTTATTTGTGCTTAATGAAAAAAAAAACAACGCGCTCTCAGGTTTATGGCTGCTGTAAATGTTACCTGCCACAAGATGGCACTGTTTTCGACACTCTTGATGCTTTGAAACCTTTCCCGAAATGGGGGGCGTGGCAAGATGGCGGCCAGGGTGGATGATCTCTTTTAAGTGCGGATGTCTTATGGTGCGTTCACACCAGACGCGAATGAAGCGTTAAGCGCGAGTGATTTACATGTTAAGTCAATGCGAAGACGCGAATAGACATCCTGTGGCACGAATGACACGGCGCGAATAGAGCGTTTCGGGCGTTTGAGAAAAAACAGACTGTTTTAACCATGTTTTTACTACGTCATAAGGTGCAATGACGTTGCTGCCTATGTGTGGTTCAGATACCCTCGGATTTCATCAAAAATATCTTAATTTGTGTTCTGAAGATGAACAAAGGTCTTACAGGTGCATTAGGAACGACATGAGGGTGAGTAATTAATGACAGAAATTTCATTTTTGGGTGAACTAACCCTTTAAATAACAACACTGAAATAAGAAGCTGCTGTTCATCTGTCAATCAGTTGGGAGCTATTTACACAGAACTGAAACCCGAGTCGCTGTCAGCGAAGAGGAAAAAACACAAAGCCTAGAGACGATTTTAAGTAGTTTTTTAAAGGTAGTTTTTTAAAGACTTTTTTTAAAAGTACTTAAAGGGATAGTTCACCCAAAAATGAAAATGTGATGTTTATCTGCTTACCCCCAGGGCATCCAAGATGTAGGTGACTTTGTTTCTTCAGTAGAACACAAATGATGATTATTTTTAAGTCCAAACGTTGCGGTCTGTCAGTCGTATAATGCTTGTCAATGGGAACTCCATCTATAAGAGTCAAAAAAACATGCACAGGCAAATCCAAATTGAACCCTGCGGCTCGTGACGACACATTGATGTCCTAAGACACGAAACGATCGGTTTGTGCGAGAGACCGAACAGTATTTATATCATTTTTTACCTCCAAAACACCACTATGTCCAACTGCCCTGCACATCCGTTTAGTAAGGTCAGAAAACGCGTTCTGATGACGGAAGTGATGTCTCGTGCTTTGCTTCAATGAGTGCGAGAGATCACTTCCGTTGTCAGAGCGCGATCAGACCTCACCAACTGGATGCTCAAGGCAGTTGGACATAGTGGTGTTTTAGAGGTAAAAAATTATATAAATACTGTTTGGTTTCTCGCACAAACCGATCGTTTCGTGTCTTAGGACATCAATGTGTCGTCACGAGCCGCAGGGTTTAATTTGGATTGTCTGTGCATTGTCTTTTGACTCTTACAGATGGAGTTCCCATTGACAAGCATTATACGACTGACAGACCGCAACGGTTGGAGTTAAAAATCATCATTTGTGTTCTACTGAAGAAGCAAAGTCACCTACATCTTGGATGCCCTGGGGGTAAGCAGATAAACATCAAATTTTCATTTTTGGGTGAACTATCCCTTTAAGTACTTAAAAACTTATTTTAAATTGAGTGCAGCGTTTTTAGAACGCATGTCATGCCCGAGACGCTGCAAAAAGTATGAACATGATCATGTTTACATTGAAAAACAATGGAATTTGGACTTGAACAATGGACTTTCTTTACATCTAGCATTTACATCTTGAGAATTTTCTCATGTTGTGTTTTGTTGGCTGTATGTATCAAAACCAGTTTTTTTGGAAACCTGCTGCTCCCACAGGTTACACATACCAATATACAGTCAATTAGTGAATGCCATCAGAGTTGTGAACTCATTTACTTACTTGTCTCTTTCACAGACTCATTTGGGCTTGTAATCGTGTCATTTCAAACTATTCTAACTCAAACTTTCAGGGAAAATGTTTTCAAATAAACACTGACAGAGTTGTCGGAAGCTTAATGGTGGTGATGTTGAAGTCATGTGACTGTAGTGTTTGTGTATTGTTGGTTGTGTTCATTTGTGAAAATTATCATGATGAACAAAATGTGTGAGGACCATAAATTGTATTTTATTTTCTGTAATTATCCAATAAGCCTATGGAAAAATCCTATTGGGTTGTAGTCGAGGGAACCGGTGTGATGTGAACTTCAAAATATTTCATCCCTGCCGCACTCCATTGTGACATCACACAGGGCCGGCCTGTGACATAGGCAGTTGCCTATAGGGCACAAAATGACTGGGGGGCGCTGCACGAAAGTTTTTTTTTTCCGGTGTTCTTGTGACCATAGTGCGCTCCTACACCCATATATTAAGCAAATACTGACAATTAACAATTTTAGTACTGATTGATCATCGAACTGATTAAAATAATGTTAGAATAAAATAAAATTGAGATTTGATTTAGATTAAGATTTGTCATGTTGTACTAATTTAAACACTTTTTGCATCATGACGTAATTATAATACATCATCATAATGCATTAATCATGCATGGCGCACGGAGTTAAAATAGCTTTGCCATTTATGTGCTCTGAAAGTATCATTTCTAAAAAATGAGTGAAAAGAAAATTATCAGGGGCACAAGGCAGGAAGCGACGCAAAGAAGAGGAGCAGAAAAAAGAGCAATAGAAGAAGAATCACAAAAAAAAAAAAAAAAAAAAAGAAATAGAAGAATCACAAGTTAATCACTGTATATTAGCCCATGATGTTTATGCAGTTTTTTGAAAAAGCCTTTTTAGAACATCTTAACTGGCAACACTGACACTGTGGAGCGTTTTTGCTTGAGTTAACTGCTTATTTAATTTGACTTTATTTTCTTTAAAATAAATGTAAGCTTCTGTAATGTTGCTTTAATTTCAGTTACATTACTGCTTGCTTTTAATTCACCAAAAAGTGCACTAAATGTCTTTTGAAAATGACTAGGACTATAATCTAGCATTCATGAATTAAAATAATTTAATTAGCATCTCAGTGGACTTGTTGTCATCAGCATGAGTAATGATGTTTCTCAGAATTTGTCATTTGATGCAGTTATTGATGACTTTGCTGCAAGGAAATCCAGGCATGTTCAGTTTTGAAACTGTTCTGTGATTCTGAAAATATAATAGTTTTTTGAACTCTTTTCTTAATTTGCACTTTAATTTTTTAATTTTTGTATCATTCTTCAGGTGACTGTAAGTTAAATTTGTTTATTTATTATCACAATTTATTCACTACATTATGTTAATACTTATGTTACATTATGTTATGATTCTGACTGGAATGTGTGATATGTTTTAATAACAAACATCTGACTTTTGAGATAAGAGTTTTCTACGTGCAACCCAAATGCTAGACTGATGCATAGATTTTATGACAACTGTCCAGAACATGTCAGTGTGAGAAAACAAAATCATATTCTTAGGCAATTAAGAAATTCCAGCCTTGCACTTTTTAAGATCCATAACATGTAACAGGGTGTATGGTCACCATACATGTCACTCTTCTGTTGTGTGTGTGTGTGTTTTCATTGTTGTCCATGTTTTATATCTTCCTCAGTGAAACACTTCCTCCACTACAAGTTTACAGTCCTGACTAAATCAAACACATTCCCAGAGTTCAGTGCTGTGATTGTTGCTGATGGAAGACGGATCAAACACTTCAGTAATGAAGAAAAAGTCTGGATTCTGACTGTAGATGACCGGACTGAACCTCCTAAAGATTCACCTGATTCTAGTAAATGGTTCATACGTCAGATCAGGACTCTGTCAAACTGCACAAACTCACAGTGTTCTGGTGAGAATAATGCTTTCTTTAACATTTAAGTCTTTTTAAGATCTTTTTGAAGACCTGCACAAATAATACCACAAACAAATACCATATGGTAGGTCAATGTCTATAGTAACATCCAAACCATAAAATGACTGTAAAAACAATTTAAAGAACATTAACTTAACTTAAATTCACGCAGACATCACGTCATCAACGCGTTTCATGCTATGCAGAGTTTATGTAGACAGACGTCAGTCACGGAGCACCACAAACATTCGATTCGAGGCTTGTCACAAACGATTTGTCCCAAAAAGTCCTCTATTGTGTGGGATTGTTACGTCCCCCTGGCATCTAGGAGATATGAAGACGTAACACAAGAAAAATTAACTATTAAAATGCTGTTAAAAGGAAGATACACTTCTGTATTAAGGAGATGTGATGTGTGCAATTAAGAAACAGGCAGAGACGAAAACTGAGTTTGTACTTGCTTTTAGTAAGAAAAATTCAATATAATAAAAAACCCAATAATACAATAAACAGTGAACCAAACATACATCCAAAACAAATAAGTACCTATTTACAAATTATATACAAACGTAAAGGATTACAATAACAATAACAAAGCGAAGGACAAGAGCGGTGCTGAAGAAAAGAAATCAATAAAACATAAACAGGTTAACTAAACCCCAACACAAATGCTAAGCTAAACAATAGAAAGCAAGAAAAATAACATCTTCAGTGTAGAACACCGCTAACTACACTGTCTAACAAACATAAATACATCAATTGGCACCCGCTCATAACCTAGTGTGTTTAAACAACTTTACATGTTGTGATGTGTAAGTCATGTGACGTACTAGCCTGGTCCCATCACTATGTATCGGAGAAGGACTTGAACAAACTCTGGTAAACCGAGAGTCGAGTCGCACCATAAACTCAATATCAGGAGTAAATCATGAGGACCAAATAACCAAATCAAAATAAAACTAAGCAAGGGCAAAACAAGAGCAAACGCAGGTGAGCAAACAAAAGGAAAGCCAGTGCTTCTCCCGCGCTCGTGTCACATCCGGGTCTTTATACGCGCCCACTAGCGTCTGATTAGTTCTCGGGATGGTGCGTGGACCTGATGACTGGCAGAAACGTCGTCCAATCACAGGACCTATAACGTGAGAGTGAAAGAGAGGGAGAATACGGGACATAACAGGGATCATTACGATTATTTAACTGCTCACGATAGAGATGGAGTGTCCCTGATCTCAAATCAAAACAAGTTTGATATTTACGACTCTTGATCGGGCTGCCTCTGACGTGATACCTGCGATAGCCAATGAGAGTGATCAAGCGTCATCTACCGGATGTTGTGTGCTTCTTTAGCTGTAACTTGGCAGCCACAAACATGCCACAAAAGAGTATTGAGAAGGAAGGTCACCCATATTCTTTTTCTTCTCTGTTTTGTTTTTCACTGTAAAGCAGAATGCATGGCAGGAGAGCCTGCTGACAGTGTTGATTGTCCTCTATTTGTTTTTATTCTCAAGTCACATTTGATCTCGCGAGTCTCTGTGAGATCTCGTGTCACTGTGAAATCATTCCTGCAATCGACAGGTCTCGCAGTCCGGTCAAATCATCTAGTGTGTGCATTCAGAGGATGATAATGCTAAAAATAGGCCAAAACTGTCTTTATGTATGTGGTCTCCCGCAGTTTTAAAATCGTTTAAGATTTGAAAATCAATGGGATCGCATGCTTTCAATGCTAGCAGGCTAACAATAGCATTTCCCAGATCACCTACTGCACCTTTAATAATATAACAACATTTGATATGAGGGGGTTGAACATTAATTTTATCCACAGTAATCAAAAGAGGTACACCCGACTTCTCTTTTCTTTTATTAATTATCATGTTATATTAAATTGCATATATTTATCTAGAGAGTTTAATAATATAATAATATATTTTTATAATGTAATTCATATTTTTACACTGAATCTCCAAGTTAATGTACACTGTAAAGATTGCTATGTATTTACAGGATTAAAGAGTATTATTTTTAAATATATTTCTGTAGTCAGAAATGTACTGTTTACTATGTTTTACGGTGAATTCACTTTATAAAGTTGTCTTTAACCACGACATTGTAAGAAATGAATTATTCACACTGTAATTGTTTTGAAGTCACCATAATGGTGATTAATGTTCGTATGCCTGCGATCTTGGACCTTATATATGAAGACTTCAGATGCAAAAGCCTCTAAGTGCCGTCTGAAATTTTCTTCTAAAATGAGCATTGTATCGTATGTTTATGTTCAGTTAATTCACTTTAATGGCAATGAAAATGACCTATTAATTGCCATTAAAGTGAAATTACTAAACCTAAACATACGAGCTGGATAAAAATGCTCATTTTAGAAGAAAATTTCAGACGGCACTTAGAGGCTTTTGCATCTGAAGTCTTCATATTCATATTCAAATTTCTGATTAAAATAATTTGTCAAAGTCAGAAGTTTGACAGATGAAACATTTGTTAAAATGATCACAAGCTAGAATATGAAATAAGCTAATTGGCAGATTTTAAGTTAGTTTAATTTAATTTATTCTTAGCATGTATATGAAGGATTTATTTTAGCATTATTTAAGCATGAAGATTTACCAATAACTTATTTCAAATTACCATAATTACCAGTTTGTCATGAGTGTTGTTCTGTGATTGTAGAGCTTCATGTTCTTCAGAGAATAATTGGCTGTGAACTGGAGAAACTTCCTGATGGAACAGTGAGTCTGACTGTCTTTGATGAATATGGATTTGATGGAGAGGATTTTATATCCTTTAATTATGACACTGTGCAGTGGATTGATAAAAACCCCAAAGCCAAAGAAACTAAAATGAAATGGGATCGTCACACAGAACGCAACCAGTACATCAAGTATTTCCTCAAGAACTGCATGAACTGGATCTCAGCGTTTAATAACATTAATAAGAGTAAGTTATGATAAGATTAGTGTGATTATCTCTTATCTTTATGTTAATTTTAATGTTAATGTCAAATGTTATGTTCATTTTACTATGCTTCCTTCTGCTCCAGGTTCTCCAGATGTTCGTGTCTCTGCGAGGAAATCTCCTGATGATCACAGTAATCTGGTTCTGACGTGTCTGGCCACTGGTTTCTACCCCAGAGATGTTCAGATGAACATTAGATTGAACAGAAACATCCTTGAGGATCAAACATCTTCTGGAATCAGACCAAATGATGATGAAACCTTTCAGATGAGAATCAGTGTGAAGATCAACAGAAACCTCAAAGGATCTTATGACTGTCTGCTCATTCACAGCAGTCTGAGAAAACCAGTTTCAGTAAAATGGGGTAAATATCATAAATTCAGTCACACACAGTATTTATAGCAGGAGAACATGATAATGTTGGAATGGATTAATGTTTCTCACCACAAACAAATACATTTAAAGTGTCTCAACTCATTTCAACAGTTCCTAATGTTGATTAAAAAACATTTATAATGATTTAAAAAAAAAAAAAATTTATTATATTTTTCATTCTGCAGATGGAAAATGTTCTGACTGTGAAACGGATCATACATGGATTGTTATAGCAGGAATAGCAGCAGCTCTAGTTCTCGCTGTGATTATTATTGTGATTGTGATTATGTCTGTAACTGTGAATGATTGCTGCATCTACGAAAAGGAAAAGTGAGTTATAAATATGCAACATTGTTGTAAATATCTTTGTTTTATTTTATTTTTTTTTAAATGCATGAACAAGGAATGGACAGTTTTAACAATATACACCATGTGTCAGTATAAATATGTAAACTTTTTGATGATAAGATTTGATTTTTTTTACATATACTAAACATGCAGTTCTATATTTACAAATGCAGGATATCTGTATGTTCTCAAGCTCAAGATTTATATAATCTGTTTTATCTTTTCTAGCTCAGAGGGAGACAGAGGAGAATAACATTATGATGAGAGATAAATCTAATAATCATCTTCACACACAGGTATCTACATCACATTTATTGTCTTTGTGCAGAGAATTATAATTCAGTCCAAAGCATCAAAAAGCAATAGTGTGATTTCTTGACCTGGAAAAATCATGGAAATTAAAATCTTAATTTTCTTCTTGGAAAACGTTTTTTATAATGAATCTATTTTTTGTTTTGTTTCTTATATCAAGGTCTAAAATATTTTATAGAGTAGAAATTGCAATTTGAAAAAATCCTCATAATCATGAATGACTAGAAAAGTTATTGGTAATAAAAAGCGTAAACCTTAAAAAACATTCAGTTATTGAACCAGGATTAATTATGGAATGTAATTATTTAAATTATTTTATTTTCCACTCTTAGTTTCTGTAAATAAAAAAAGTGCTTCAAATATTGCCTTTGAAAAGTGTTCAAAAAAGTCAAGAACTGCTGGTTTATGGACACTGATTAGAAATGAAATGTTTTTCATTTTCATTAATTTTGAAGAGGAACAGTACTTTGTTTTATTTTTTAATTTTTTTTACATTCAATGATTTACAATGTCTGTTTATTAGTCAGCTCTAATTTAATACTACTACTGCTGCTACTAATAATAATAATGTTTTGTTTATATAGGGCCTTTCAAGGACCTAATGACACTTTACATAATTTTGGCATATCACAAATAATAGAGATATACAAGCAATGAACTACAAATGGAGAGGCAATCAGACAGTAAAGCAATAACGAAAAAGAACAGAAAAAGGGAAACATCATTTAACAAAACATAGCTTGAATAAATACCTTTTCACGTCTGTCTTAAAGTTCTGGAGTGAGGTTACAACACAGGGGTTTGCGGGAAGCTTTTTCCAGAACTTACCAGACAGTAGACAGTTTGAAATTGGGTATTTAGCGAGTTGTGAGAACTAGATCTAAGAGTGTGAGCAGAAAAATATAGATGTATTAATTCTGCTAGATATGAGGGTGCTAAACCCTGACAGACCTTAAAAACTAAGACCAGCATTTTGAACTGAGTCCAATAATCAATAAGGATCCAGTGTGATTTCTGAAGGGTGGGACTGATGATGTGAGCTGATGTTTAAGAACATGGACAGCTGAATGTTGTATAGTTTAAGAGAACAAGTTACAGTAGTCCAGACGGGAGAGTATGAAGGCATGGAGAACAGTTTCAGCATCTTGAACAAAGGTCACATATGGACAATATTGTGAAGATGGAAAGAACAGTATTTAATAAGCTGACTGATATGCAGCTCAAAACATAATTTAGGATCAGATACTCCCATACACTGGCTGAAAGTCTAACCAAGACCCCATCATTATGAATGGAGATGTCGAGAAGATCCAAGGGGTTTAAGGTCCGACTAACATGATTTCAGTTTTAACAGCATTTATTTTTAAGATCTTTAAGGCAAGAAGTGATGGATGGAAAAACAGAATTGAGCAGCAACATAGATTTGTGTATCATCAGTGTGAATAAGAAAATTAAGACCATGACACTGAATGATCTGGACTAGAGGATCATGACAGTCCCTGTTTATTATGTTTCTTTGTGCTCAGTTGAAATATGAAATCAGACATTTGACAGATTATTGAAACATTGTAACAATATTATTCTCTGTTGTTTCAGGCAAATGGACATGTTGAATTAGGAAATGGCATATTATTGAAGTGAAACACCAGAGGGATTTAAATGCTTCTGGACACACTGACTACTGTGAAATGACACACTGAAATGGACACGTTTATTTCCAGGGATATCATGAGCTAAACAAAAATGAATTATGTTGTGGTGAATGTGAAGCTGCACTTTTGCATACCTGTTTGCTCCACTAGAAAAAATAATAATCCATGATAGCATTTCCATGACTTTTCAAATTAGAAAAAATTATATCTAGAGATTGATTACAGCAGTCAGAAGAAAGATGTAAAATTTACTGTCACTCTCTCAGTGCTTTTGGATTGCTGCTGCTGTCTGCACGTCACCTCAGCTAATTCCAGCCCCTGAACTTGGTATTTCTGCCATGTTTGTGCTTTTTTTCAGGATTATTTCAGACAATTATCAAATAATATGGCTTGTTGTGCGGTTAATGGTCGAGACAGATGTGCGTCTGTGTACATGTGCACACTTGCGGAAGATAAACAGAACACGTTGTTAGATCGTCTTGGCATCGGCTAAAAGTTTTGTCCGTCAGATTTACTACAATGACAACGGCTGGAGAATATGTCTCTCAAGACATCACAAACTCCGACAGCACTGCTTGGATATTATAACTAAAACTGCTGCATTATTTTGGACTTTGAACACGGGCTCATTTGTTTGAGTCCAACAATCGTATACAGTTTTACAACATAAACAGTGCTCAGATTGCATAATTTCCTGAAGAATGATGATGGAGAACAGATCATTCGGAAGAAATGTGATGCAAACAATGGACAATATATCAATATTTCATGGATTTAATGCTGTTGTGGACAAAAAGAGCTGTTTTTCAGTGGATGCTCATGGACATTTTACCCAAGTGCAACGGATTGGATTCATCTCGTGATTGCTATTTCATTACAAAGGTATGAAGTCCCGTTTTGATTTTGCGCATTGTCATTTGCAATGACTTTAGGCTCTAGAAACTGTTCTTCAGAAACATACGGGTGACGTCACAGACATTACATCCATATTATTTTACAGTCTATGGACATATCAGACGGGAGAGAGTCGTGGACTTGCAATTAAAAATTGGCGTCTAGTGGCATCTTTCTGCGGATAAAACAACATTCCTTCTGATGTTCATTCATGTTTATTTGGTGCTATAGTAGGAAAAGATGATCGATTCACATGCTGCTTGAACTGAGGTGCTAGTCAGGGCCGTAACCACCATTGAGGCCCCCGAGGTCCGGACCTCGCTATTTATCGAAGTTGTATATAATAAAGGTTGTGAAATAATTGCCTAATATTAACTCTACTTTTGTGCTGCATGGATATATTGCACAAAGCCAAGATTACCAACCTTCTCATCTGACCTGTCAGTGGTCAAACACCGCTCATTAGTGTCAAAATGTTTGAGATGACCAGTCAAATCAAAGTAGGCGGGCTTTATGTTCACATCAATCTGATGTTATACAGTCATTGACTGTTTCCCTGTTTTCCTTTGTACTCTATCCTGCTCTGTGTTCACAAATTGCAAATCTCTCTGTCACACACACACATACACACACACACTTTGAACATAGTGGCTATAATTTAAGATAAATTGCTTATAAAGTAAAAAGGATTCTTTACTTTTGGTTATCCAAAACGGAAAATGCAAACAAAGTAGAAACTATATGTATAGAATCAATATCTATAGAAATCTATAGGTGTACCAAATGATTCATTGATTAACCATTAAGATCATTTGGATTAAATAACAGACACGTATTAAACTAAATGAGAAGAGATGCAAATGAAAAGTTTGATAGTAACAGCATTTGTTTATCCCGAGGTTCACCGTAGTCAACCGGATCCGGGCCGTATCCAGGTGAGACCAAGGACCTGCACCTTGACACGACCACAACGCAGCCCTGACGTATCAGCAGAGATTGAGTCAACTAGATCATCCACTGTGAGGGCCTCATCGACACGACAGCCATGACACAGTTCCTCAACAACCGTCCATATCGCCGTGATCCTCAATACGATCCTCAATTGGATGGAACTGGAATAAATACTTTTAATGTTGCGATCCTATTGGACTTATGATAGCTACCTGAATCGTAACAAAGCACTGTTGGCCAGAGGAGAACTGGCCCTCCGACTAAGCCTGGTTTCTCCCAAGGTTTTTTTCTCCATTTAAACACCTATTTGCCACTTGTCTGCCACCTGATGTCACCTGATGGAGTTTGGGTTCCTTGCCGCTGTCGCCTCTGGCTTGCTTAGTTGGGGACACTTGACTTGACATTTGATATTCAACAGTGCTTTTGATCTGCCTGCATTGACACTATTCTTTAAGAGCTGCTGTGCAGCCAAACAATGTACCAGTTATCAATGTAAAGCTGCTTTGACACAATCTACATTGTAAAAAGCGCTATATAAATAAAGGTGACTTGACTTGACTAGACATTATGAAAAGCAGTTACTGTGAATGAAACATTTATAAAGATGAATCACTCTTTTTGTGTAGTGAAAATGACTTTGGGATTTTGTGTATTGTACTAACACAACTGAAATGTTTCAAAAAAGTGCACATTTGATGATCTATTATGATATTAGTACTAAGAGTTTTTAAAATTTACCAGTTGCTTGTGAAAATTGCACCAAAGCAATTAAAAAAACTGTAGTGTTTTCAGTGACATCCAACATGTACATATCTGTTCACATCTCAGAAAATGTGTTCTGGGGTTTCATAACCCTTTAAAGAGCCACAAAACGGTATTTATTGTTTAGATTTTTTTAAAAATGATCAAACTTGAAAGCGGACTTTGTTTATATTAAAAGTTTGTTTGCACCTTTGGCTTTTTGCTTCTGGCGACTGCATTTAGGCTTCAAAATTCATAAAAGTTGTGTTCATCTCTGAAAATTATCTTGATGGACAAAATGTGTTACTGTTATTAAATTTTGTTGATCACAGAGCTTGTTTTTGGTTCTGACGTTTTTGGTTGTGACGTGTCTGGCCACTGGTTTCTACTCCAGAGATGTTCAGATGAACATTAGAAGAAACGAAAACACTCTTAAGGATCAAACATCTTCTGGAATCAGACCACATACTGACGGATCTTTCCAGAGGAGTTCCAGATGAAATGGGTTTTATGACTGTCAGCTCATTGACAGCAGTCTGACTCTATCATGACCGCTTTTAACACTGTATGGTAAATATCACCATAAATCTTGTTGTGATTATGATTTGAATATCTATTATGCACTAACACTGCCTCTACAATTATAACGTGAAGATTGAATAAAAATCACTATCTGTGGAAAGAGGAGTAGTGTTGATGTTTTAATGTAATTAAAGGGGTCATGAAATGTATTTTCAGATGTTCATATTATGTTTCTGGAGTTTAGCTTATGAAGTTAGCATGCATTTAAAGTCCAAACACTTCAATACAAGATATGTAGAAACCAGCATGTTGAGCGTAAATAAGAAAAGAGTCCAACAAACATAACCAATCTCTGTCACATCATTAAAAATAAACTTCAGCCTTGCATTTCTGATAGTTTGATCTTTTGGAAGGATATTCTGGAGTCTGAGAAGGACAGAAAACTGGGCAGTTAGCTTTGAGGCGTGAAACTTGCAGTATGTTTTTATTGTAGAGTAACCTCTAAATATCAAGGACATTTTGATTTTCCATTTCATGAGCCAATAATGTAGTTTCATTATAGTAATTATATGAACAATTAAGGTTACAATCTATTCAAAGTTTAAAATATGATGCATTATTATGTTTTTCTTCATCCTGCAGATGGAAGATATTCTGACAGTGAAACAAAATGTCCTGTTCTAGCAGGAATAGCAGTAGTTGTACTTCTCACTGTGATTGGTTACTGCATCTACCATTAGAAAAGGTCACATGGTGAGTAATAAATATTCAACACAATCATTATTGCTCTAATTCTCTTGTTTAAATATCTTTTTTAAAGATTTTAAAAATGTATGAACAGTTCGACAGTATGTGAAGGTACAGAAATATGTGAATATGGTGAAATAATAGTGAGATTTCTGATTATTTTCATTATTTGAATTTCATTTGACAACAAAATAAGATTATCCATAATATTTATCGAACAAATGTGAAGTGTGGCATCATTGCACTGCATAAACATATTTACAAGAACATGATATTTATGTCGAGATGAAGTTTTTATTGTGTATCTGCTGTATCTTTCCTAGGTCTGAAGTCATCGTGATTATGTTGGAGTGATTGAGCAGGTCCACAGATCCAGTGAGTGAGAGTTTCATGAAACATTTCAAAGGATCAAGATCATACGGTGGTCTGATCGAAGGAGCACATTTGAACTCCTTCAAGTGAACTGTATTAGTGAACTAATGTAGGGAATAGTGAATGAGGGTATAGTGGGCAAATTCGGATTCAGCCTTGTAATTTCAACATGGTGTGAACGCACCTTTATATCGTTTCTTCTGGGTTGTGTTGAGCGCAGTGCTGCCCCTCACTGGTTGATTGGGGATATTACACTTTCGTTTTCGTTCCTGAGGAAAAGTCTAGCCGTAAAAATGATTTAAATGAGTTGTTAACAGTATTATCTTTTTTAAAAACTCTCTTAAGCACAGTTAGTTTGAGTGTGAGTTTATAGTATGAGAGCATAAACTGTGAACATACAACAAATCATTCTCGAAACAGCACAATCTATCAGTAAATTAATAAACAAAATCCCATAAAATCGAGTACCTGTGATTTACGGGCCATAAAGTCTTCTAAAGCCATTTGATAAATTTAAGTGCAGAACAGACTGAAATTTAATTTAATATTCACTGAAAATGTTTGAGAACAGCAGATGTTTGGCATCAATCATAAAATGGTAATTATGGTATTATGAGGTGGTTTAAACAAATGTACACAATGGTTATACAAGCTTTTCATTTAAAAATGTCCTTTTGTCTTTTATAAATATTGTTTTCAGATCCCTGCACTTGTATATTTTGGTGTGCTGAATTATAGATCTCTCCAACTCTTTAAACGTGTTTCTGTCTCTAAAATAAACACTGTCACTTTTGTTCACACCTTTACAGATGGATGTACATCTAATGTAGTCACTCACAATGTGATTAAATCTGATATTCAAACAATGTAAAACATAATTCCATAAACATCTCACATTATCTGTCAAAAAAAAAAAGAAAGAAAGACAAAAAGGGGGAGTGTTCCCAAAAGTTTTTTTGTCATGTGTCATAAAAACTTAAATGTTCCTCTGCCATGATACATGTCAAAATACACAATTTCCTGACAACATATATTCATTTCTGGACTCTAACTGCATTAAAGAAATTTGTATTGTTGATCAAAAATATTGGTCTGTCTCTCTCTCTCTCTCTCACACACACACACACACACACACTAAAAACATGAATAAGTCTATAAACATGAATAAGTTCTGAGCAGCTCATAAGAAGCATTCAGTAGACACTTTTATCCAAAATGGCTTAAAATTTAGGAATACAACAAGCAATTAATCTTAAGGAGGCAATAAATAGAAGTGCAAACAATACAGAAAGCTCTGAAACACTGTCTAATAGTACAAGAGCACATGAGATTCATCACTGTATGAACTGAAAGGACCTGGAGAGAAGGCCACTTATCAGAAGCAATGACAAAAGCTAAAAATCAAATTTTAATATAAAATAAATACTTGTATGTTAACAAGAAGTCATTGTTAGTTAACACTTTAACAGTCATGTTTGGTGAAAACAGTTCATTTAAGAACATGAAAATACAGTATAAGAACAAAATACAATACAACGGTTATTACATCTCCTTTTCCTCTTTTTTGCGATGACACTTTCTACAGTTATTAACACTGCATCTAAACTCCAATAAGCACCAATTTTTTGTAAAAGACTTACATGGTACAATGAAAACTTGTTCACTGGTTAACATTAAGCTCCTTTACTAGTAAACAGTCTAACATTACATTTCATGTCATTTTTACAGTAAAATACTATTAAATGTGTGTTTGGAAGTAAAAAAGATCAAATGATCTTATAATTTATATTGAAAAGCTGAACTCCCTGCGTGGCACTTTTGATGGCTTTTTTATTTTAATAATTGTTTCTTATTTCTTTTTTTAAATGATGTACATTAGAGTTTGTATTACATCTTAGGTTGTTGGATGTTTATTGCATTATTATTTTAGTGTTTTGTATTTGTGTGTATGACACAATAAATACAAAACAACATCTACACCTTCTACATATTATTAATTAAAGTCTACACCTTGTAAATATTAGTGTTTAATTCAGTTTGCAGAAAAGCTGCTTGTGATGAACATTTTTAAATTTAAAATGAGTTTTAAATAGTGCAACTTACAGCTTGTTGGAAATCACAGCTGCCAGATCTTTTCTGTAAAAACAAGAGGGTTTTCTGTGCTTTGGCTGAATTGAGCGACAGTAAATTTGACATCTTTCTCTCTTCTGACGGCTGTAATCAATCTCTAGATTTTTTTCCTAATTTAGAAAGTCATTAAATGCAATCGTGGATTATTATTTTGGCTACTGGAGCAAAAGGGAATGCATTGTTGTCATATTTGCTGTAGTCTCACGCTCACCACTACAGAAATATTTTTTTTAGCTTATGAGAACCTTGTGTAAAAACAGTAAATTCATGATTTTAGTGCAAAATACTTGAAGTTCAGTGTGAATTCTGCAGCAGTCAGCGTGTCCAGAAGCATTAAAACCCCTGACGCTTCACTGCGTTTCCTAATTCACCGTTTCCCTTTACCTGAAACAACAACAGAGAACAATATGGTTACACACATTACAAATATTACATGTTCTTGATCCTGTAAATGTTTCAAGAAACTGTCAAATGTGGAAAGTTTGAAGCTTCACATTTTAGCTGATCATAAGAAACATAATAAACAGGGACAGGCATGATTAATTATTCTGATTAAAGTAGAGGCGACCCATAAACAGACATTAGAAACAGCTGAAGGGAAAAAATTATTTTTTTTCTTCAGAATGAAAGAAAATGAAAAACATTTAATTTCTAATTAGAGCCCATAAGCCAGCAGTTCTCAATCTTTCTGAACACTTATCAAAAACAATATTTGAAGCACTTTTTAAATTTATAGAAACTAAGAGTGGCAATATGTTAAATAATCAAATAAACTATTTAACTGAACTGTAATTTTAATTTCCTTGATTTTTCCAGGTCTAAAAATCACACTTTTCAATTGTCATCATCAAAATTTCCACTAGTTCACATATTTCTACTGTATATATGGTCTAAACTGCCCATCTTTGCCTATACATTTTAAAAATGTCTTTTAAACAATGATATTACAACAATACAACAACAAGACATTTAAAGCAACAGTGATGCATATTCATAACTCACCATTTGACCATCTCCTTTTGTAGATGAAGTAACCAATCACAATCTCAGCGAGAACTGCAACTAGAAATACAGCTGCTGCTCCTGCTCCAACACGCCATAGAGATTCTGTTTCACAGTCGATACATGATCCATCTGCAGAACGAAAATAAAAATAGATATAAAAACATTTAGAAAGATTTTTTTATTTAATAAATGTTTAGTTGAGGCAGTATCATGTTCTCTTTGCTACAACTTTATGTGTGACTGAATTTATGGTTTTATATTTTATATTTATATAAGGCACTAGAATTTATATTTACCCCATTTTACTGAAACTGGTTCAGTCAGACTGCTGTGAATGACCAGACAGTCATAAAATCCTTTGAGGTTTCTGTCGATCTTCACACTGATTCTCATCTGAAAGGTTTCATCATTATTTGGTCTGATTCCAGAAGATGTTTGATCCTCAAGTTTAGTTCTGTTCAATCTAATGTTCATCTGAACATCTCTGGGGTAGAAACCAGTGGCCAGACACGTCAGAACCAGATTACTGTGATCATCAGGAGATTTCCTCACAGAGACATGAACATCTGGAGAACCTGGAGCAGAAAATAATAAAATAATAATGCAAATAAACATTTACAAAGAATTTGGTTTATATATATATATATATATATATATATATTAATACATACACACACACACCAATCAGGCATAACATTATGTCCACCTTCCATCGAGTCATGGACTCCACTAGACCCCTGAAGGTGTGCTGTGGTATCTGCACCAAGATGTTAGCAGCAGATCCTTTAAGTCCTGTAAGTTGAGAGGTGGAGCCTCCATGGATCGGACTTGTTTGTTCAGCACATCCCACAGATGCTCGATTGGATTGAGATCTGGGGAATTTGGAGGCCAAGTCAACACCTCAAACTTGTTGTTGTGCTCCTCAAACCATTCCTGAACCATTTTTGCTTTGTGGCAGGAGCATTATCCTGCTGAAAGAGGCCACAGCCACCAGGGAATACCGTTTCCATGAAAGGGTGTACATGGTCTGCAACAATGCTTAGGTAGTTGGTACGTGTCAAAGTAACATCCACATGGATGGCAGGACCCAAGGTTTCCCAGCAGAACATTGCCCAAAGCATCACACTGGCTTGCCTTCTTCCCATAGTGCATCCTGGTGCCATGTGTTTCCCAGGTAAGCGACGTACATGCACCCGGACATCCACGTGATGTAAAAGAAAACGTGATTCATCAGACCAGGCCACCTTCTTCCATTGCTCCGTGGTCCAGTTCTGATGCTCACATGTCCACTGTTGGCTCTTTCGGCGGTGGACAGGGGTCAGCATGGACACCCTGACTGGTCTGTGTCTACGCAGCTCCATACGCAACAAACTGATGCACTGTGTATTCTGACACCTTTCTATCAGAACCAGCATTAACTTTTTGAGCAGTTTAAGCTACAGTAGCTCGTCTGTTGGATCGGACCACATGGGCCAGCCTTCGCTCCCCACGTGCATCAATGAGCCTCGGCCGCCCATGACCCTGTCGCCGGTTCACCACTGTTCCTTCCTTGGAGCACTTTTGATAGATACTGACCACTGCAGACCGGGAACACCCCACAAGAGCTGCAGTTTTGGAGATGCTCTGACCCAGTCGTCTAGCCATCACAATTTGGTTCTTGTCAAACTCACTCAAATCCTTACGCTTGCCCATTTTTTCTGCTTCTAACACATCAACTCTGAGGACAAAATTTATATATCCACCCACTAACAGGTGCCGTGATGAAGAGATAATCAGTGTTATTCACTTCACCTGTCAGTGCTCATAATGTTATGCCTGATATGAATACAACCTTGAAATATTTTCCTATATTTTCATAATTTAGACTAAATTAATTGTCTTATAATGTGAAGGGCTGCTGATGTTTCACTTACAGATACAAATCTTTAAAGTCTAAATAAAGATATTTCAACATTTCTGAATGAGTCCTTAATGGTTTTAGATTTTCAACTCATCAGTATTTATTTTTCACTAAATGATGATCTGCTGAACTTATGTCACGCTCACACACAGAGACAGGAGTATATTAAAGTGATCTGATCAGAACTTACTCTGTTTTGTGTTATTAAATGTTGAGATCCAGTTCATGCAGCTCTTGAAGAAATACTTGATGTACTGGTTTCGTTCTGTTTGACGATCCCATTTCTTTTTGGTTTCTTTGGCTTTTGGGTTTTTATCAATCCACTGCATAGTTTTATATTTAAAGGATATAAAATCCTCTCCATCAAATCCATATTCATCAAAGACAGTCAGATTCACTGTTCCATCAGGAAGTTTCTCCAGTTCACAGCCAATTATTCTCTGAAGAACATGAAGCTCTACAATCACAGAACAACACTCATGACAAACTTACAGTAAATATAATATCTGATAATGAATAAGAGTAAATCATGAATCTCACCAGAACACTGTGAGTTTGTGCAGTTTGACAGAGTCCTGATCTGATGAATGAACCAGTCTCTAGAATCAGGTGGATCTGGAGGTTCAGTCCAGTCATCTTCAGTCAGAATCCAGACTCTTTCTTCATCACTGAAGTGTTTGATCTGTCTGTCATCAGCAACAACCTCAGCACTGAACTCTGGGAATGTGTCTGCTTTAGTCAGGACTGTAAACTTGTAGTGGAGGAAATGTTTCTCTGAGGAACATATGAAACACACACAACACATGAAACACTTCAAGTATCCAGTCAAGGAATACATTATACCAGTGATCAGATGTTTTAAAGTCATGTAATCATGAAATCAACATGGACACGAGGCCACTAATAGCAAACCACAATCACCCAATCAATTCCCCACGGACAAAATCACACCCCGCCCTACATTTGTCCTTGTTCACTACCGTTCAAATTTGGGGTCAGTAAGGGTTTTTTAATTTTTTTATTTTTTTATTCAAGGATCAAAAGTGACAGTAAAGACATTTATAATGTTGCGAAAGCTTTATATTTCAGATAAATGCTGTTCTTTTCAACTTTCTATTCATCAAATAATCCTGTTTTCAATATTGATAATAATCATAAATGTTTCTTGAGCATCAAATCATATTAGAATGATTTCTGAAGGATCATGTGACACTGATTACACTTTACTATATATTCAAATAAAAAAGTTATTTTAAATTGTAAAAATATTTTACAATATTACTGTTTTTGCTGTATTTTGGATCAAATAAATGAAGCCTTGGTGAGCAGAAGAGACTTATTTTTAAAAATCTTACCGTCCAAAAACTTTTGACCGATAGTCTATCCCCATCTCTTTTGCATGTTGAAATTGCACTGATAATAATAATAATAATAATAAAAACGTTCTCAGTGTCGAGGTGCACATTCATGTTCAGTACTAATGGAATGGTCCACTAATCCATGATGGTCATATCCTGAATACAGAACACATGTGTGACAACCAAAGTAGCCTACTTACCATACTTTAAACAACATTAAAAAAAAAAAAATCATGTTACAAAGATAACAGTTCTGTTGTTGTTCGTAAATACCAGTAGTGAGTGACGCTGGTTGAACAATGAGGACGTTGATGTCGCCGGAAATAGTGTCAGTGTCACAATGTGTAATGAGCCAGTGCCCTTTACCAGTGCCAAACATGCACACAATATACTGATTCACGAGCTCGGGGGGTGGGGGGAGGTATTGGGGTAATAGTAATATGTGACCCTGGACCACAAAACCAGTCATAAGTCGCACGTATAGCCAACGTTGTAGCAATAGCCAACAATACATTGTATGGGTCAAAATTATCGATTTTTCTTTTATGCCAAAAATTATTAGGATATTAAGTAATTATCATGTTTCATGAAGACACACGCTTCAGATTTCCTACCATAAATATACATAAAATTTATAAGTGGATATGCATCGCTAAGGACTTCATTTAGACAACTTTAAAGGCGATTTTCTCAATTTTTTTTTTTTTTTTTTTGTTGCACCCTCAGATTCCAGATTTTCAAACAGTTTCTCAGCCTAATATTGTCATATCCTACCAAACCATACATCAATGGAGCTTATTTATCCAGCTTTTAGGATTATGTATAAATCTCATTTAAAAAAAGACCCTTATTACTGGTTTTGTGGTCCAGGGTCACATATAGCCAGTAATATAGTAATAGAACATACATAATCATATATAGAGAGCCAGGAATAAAAATATGCCTCAAGAAACTGCCGATCGTTCACATCTGGCGTAAAGTCACAACTTAACCAGTTAAATCACCTGTTGCAAACTCAAAAGATTAAATAGTTGATAAATTTGTAGATAGCTAACAGCAAGCTTCAGAAAAACAAATGAACTCTGTTCTTACCTTGAAGCGCATCGCTTAGACAAGAATGAAAAATAAGCCGAAACATCACTATAAAGAAAATGTTTTTAAACGAGAGCGTGTGAAACATGTTTGCTATTTATATTTTACACACGCTCTCTGGGTGTGCATGGCGCAGGTAAAAGTGTGCATCTCTTTCTAATTGAAAAGACAGGCAGGATGAGAGGAGCAGCGCACTATGTTCCGCCGAGTTTTGACTGCAGTCTGCCTTAATGCGTGCACGCGCATGACGTCATTTGGCATCGGCGCAGCCCCATGGTGGAGCCACATGAGTTTAAAATGTTTGTGTTACTCTTTCATTTTCATTTAATTTTATTTATTTTAGGTAGTTATTACATCCTTATGTGGATAAACATTGTTTGTTAAATGTTTTAAGAACATAATGAATTCTAGATGTCAAACTTATTAATAGGCACAGCCGAGAAATACTGCACATAGCTACAAATTAAAAAGTTAAATTCCCCCTGTGGTGAAAATCAAGTTTTTAAGGTTGTTTATATGTCTAAGTGGTGTTTTTGATATTCTTTAAGACAAACCACATGCAAATTCATAAGTCAACACCATTGCTGAGTATTTTCAAAGTCCCTTTAAGACAAGTCATTTCACTTGGCGGCCATCTTTGAAACGCCTCTCGGGCATCCTGGGCATCATGCAGCTCCTATCTCTTTGAATGGGGAAACATCAAATTCTCCAAAGCTGTTTGCCAAGCTTTCGATTAAATTTCATATTTGAAATCACCAATGAAATCTGACAATAACTGTCTCATAATTTTTTTTTCCGAACGCTCAAATCATGACAAAAAAAAAACAGTATTTAGGCTGGATCAAGCTAATGCGCATGCGCAGACCTAAATGCGCGTCTCTTGTGCCTCATTTCGGAGGCGCGCGTCTGACTGTTTCTATAGAAACCGATGCTTCTAATGGCCGCTGCAGTGACGCGATGACTTTACAGGTCGGCGATTGGCTCTTATTTTGAAGGCGGGACTTATTCCGCCATATTGAGCGTTACACTTTCTCCCATTCAAAACAATACGAGTGACATGTCTTGTGTTATTCTATAGTCTTTGGTATTTTCTGTTTATACTACAGTGATCTAAAGACAGTTTTAAAGCCGCGATTTGAAATGGATGGTGTCTGTGACGTCATAAACTACCTTGTAACCAATCACGTCAACTTGCCGGCGGATTTTAGCATATTATTAACAGCGAACTAGCAGAGGCGTCTTGAGAGAATACATTCTAGTATATTTTTCTGTTGATATGAAAAATCGATTTAGCAATATAGTGGGTGTATGATGTATATTACGATGTTATGACGAACTATATACCTTTCTCCATGACGTTCTGAGTTGTTCAAAGCATTTCGAAGGATAGTGATTGTTAGAAGGCAGCTGTTTGACTCTGAGATGGCGAACGGGAACATGGTTTGTGGAACATTAGCAACACATTATTAGCTGTTTGATAGAGCAAAAGGCTAATCATATTAATTACCATCATGTGTCCGATGTTGTAAAAAGCGATACCATTGTGCAGTGTTTACCTCAGTAAGTTGACAGAGTGGATCTCTGAGCTCGTGCGAGTGTGTGGGGGCGGGGCTAATTAGCATATTCATAGATCCGCATATATTAAATGAAGCAAGGCTCTAGAGTTACATTCAGGCTATTTTAGGGCAAAAAGAATTTTTGTTTTCAAAATTTAAAATCAACGTATTTTTCCCTTAAAATGATGCATTTTCTCAGTTTAAACATTTGATATGTCATCTATGTTGTATTCTGAATAAAATCTTGAAATTTGAAACTTCCACATCATTGCATTCCTTTTTTATTCACAATTTTTTACAGTGTCCCAACTTTTTTGGAATTGGGTTTGTACACTGACATCATTAATGGACACATGTTTACATTTACAGGCTTCTCATAAGCTAAAAAACAATATATATATATTTCTGTAGTGGTGAACGGGAGACTCTGACTTTTGTATTCATGTTTGCATCAGTGGCAAAAATAATAACAATAACATTTCTGTGACTTTCCAAATCATAAAAAATATCTTGAGATTAATTACAGCCGTCAGAAAAGCAAAAGTTTTAAAATTTCTTGTCGCTCTCTCAGCTGTTGTGTTAGAAACACATAGCAGCATTTGCTAGTTTTTGAAATTTAGATAATGTGACAGAAAAAGCACAAATATAGTGTTGTAAATGTACATTTGTTTTTTTTTTTAATGAAAATATAAAGAATTTAGCTTGATGTTTATAGATGTTTTTAGTGTTAATAACTGCAGAAAAGTGTAACAGTCTGTGATAAAGCGTTGTATTTTGGGCTTGATGCTTATATTCTTCAAAGAAGTGTGTGATTTCACCAAACAGGACTGCAAAAGTGTTACAATCTTGCTAACCATGACATGTTGTTGACTGAATATTAACATGTATAGATTTTTAGCCTAAAATTGTTTCTGATAAATGGTCTTCTCTTCAGTTGAGTACATACTGCAGCTCATGTACATTGTACTATTCTAAACAGTGTTTAAAACTTTATATTGTGTGAAAACGAAAGTGTAATATCACCAATCAACCAGTGAGGGCGGCAATGCTCTCAACACAACCCGGAAGAGACGAGATAACTGTTCAAAGCGCTCGTCTGAAATATAATGGACAAAAATGGTTGATAGGCTCTAGTTTTTAAACATTTTCTGTATAGACATAGGAATGTTTTTGCTTATTTTTGTATTGCTTCACTTTTTATTTAGCGACGCGCAGCAAGGTAAGAACACGGTATTTTCAGTAGATGATCGACAGCAAAATAACGATCTACAAACCCAGGTGAAATACAGTACATTTCTATAATGTACTTAAAGTGCTCTATTTTCGTGCTCTATAATTGTAATTAATACACTAAAATTCATCTTTAGTACTTCTTAAGATAATCTTAAGAACATATAAGTGTACTCAACTGTGCCATTTTGAGAGACCATGAAATATGAACTAAACTGTGCTTTTAATATACTATCTCTGTATTTAGTAACTACTTGTAGTGCACTATGGGTTCAAGTGTACTACAAGTGGTAACTAAATGCATTTTTTAATACGGAGATAGTATATTAAAAGCACAGTTTAGTTCATATTACATGGTTTCTCAAAATAGCACAGTTGAGTACACTTAGATGTTCTTAAGATGATCTTAAGAAGTACTAAAGAAGAATTTTTAGTATAATAATTACAATTATAGTGCACGAAAATAGAGCACTTTAAGTACATTATAGAAATGTAATTCCCTTTCAGTTGGTCACGTTCAACGTACATCAGAAGTGAACCAACGAATTGGGATATCGCATGAGAGCCTTATCACCTTCGAGTGTTAACTAAACAAGCCAATACACATTGGCATGCATGATTTGAAGCAGATTGATCGTTCCTGCTTCTACAGTCTCCTAAGAATGTCGACTTAAAGAGTGTTCTTCAGGAAAAAGCCTCTTATCGGTGCGGGGCCGCAAGCTCACAGCTCAAAAACTGCTGTTATCACAGCAAGTTGTCATAGAGAGTGGCGTCTTCAATGACCCTTTCTATAGTTTGTGTTCGAGGGTCAGGCATATCAGTACAAAGTCCTACTCTTCGGGCTGGCCCTGTCGCCCCGCATCTTTACCAAGGTTGCGGAGGCGGCCATTGTTCCCCTCAGGCAACGTGGCGTTCGCATTCTCAAATATCTTGACGACTGGCTCATTCTATCGGAATGGAACTGGACTCGGTCAGCCTCCTCGGTGAGGCGCGTGTCCAGTCAATGTTAAACTGCCTGAGTTTGCTCAAGAGCAAACTCACTGAAATTATTTCAGAGGCACCTGGGGCATATGGCATCCGCAGCCGCAGTCACACCGCTTGGATTGCTTCACATGAGGCCGCTTCAGCACTGGCCTCACGGCCGAGTCCCGAGATGGGCGTGGCAACGCGGCACGTTCCGTGTCCATCACACCGACCTGCCTTCGTACCTTCACTCAGTGGTCGGACCCTTCGTTCCTGCGGGCAGGAGTTCCCCTGGATCACGTGTCCAGGCATGCTGTGGTCTCCACAGATGCTTCCACTACGGTGGGGGGGACATGCAGTCGCAGGTCTGTAGACGGGGCCTCAACTGCAGTGGCATATCAATTGCCTCGAGTTGCTAGCAGTACGTCTTGCGCTGGGCCGCTTCAAACAGCTGCTACCAGTCGTTCAGCCCTTGCGGCTTCGGACACTGTGGAGTGTGTGATGCTAGGCCAAGCACTAGTTTACTTGCATGTGCTTAGCTGGGTGCCATATGTTGCGACCACTTCGGCGGTCCCATATGTGTATTCTCCACGGTAACCTCACTACGGTGAGTCTGTGTCTTTCCCTTGGCAGAGCCTGCCCAGATGTGTCTCTCCCCCTGTGACAGGCCGGAGCCAGGGACTTCCATATGTGCATTGCCCATGGCCAGTCTATATGTGTATTCTCACGTAATACCTCCCTTCGGGCAGGTTGTGGTCTCCGCAGTGTCCCCTGTGGGCACGCTTTCCCAGTGTTATCCAAGTCTTACTGATCGGGTCATGCGGAACAGCAGTAGACTCCGGTCCCTTCTCCGCCCCACGGTGCGCCGGGAAGCCGAGGCTTACACCGGGCGCTGGAAGGAGTCAATAACTGTGGCGTTTTATTAGGGATCCCAATTCGTCGGCTCACTTCTGATGTACGTCGAACGTGACCGACTGAAAGGGAACGTCTCGGTTACGTATGTAACCCTCGTTCCCTGAATGGAGACGTACATCCCGTCGCCGCAGTTCCTTTGCCACTGCTGAGCACGGGCCACATGCTCATCTCCTCAGCGAAAAACAAACTGTGCGTGCATCCGCTTCCGTATTTATACCCGTGCTGCGAGACGGAGCAGGTGCTTCAAATCACGCACGCCAAAGTGCGTTGGCTCGTTTAGTTAACACTCGAAGGTGATAGGGCTCTCATGCTATATCCCAATTCGTCGGTTCACTTCTGACATACGTCTCCGTTCCCTCCTTCAGGGAGAGAGGGTTACATACATAACCTAGACGTTTTTTTCACCTAGGAATTGCAGTCATTTACAAACATACTATATGAATAGTATAAAATATATTGTTAAATAAAAATACAAGTTACAGTATACCTTATAGTAGAGTTTGTTTTTGGGTTTTAAGTTGGTTTTATCAATCATTTGACAATCGTTTAGTATTTTGACATTGTTTTATGTTCCTCAGAGAGACACTACCTCCACTACAAGTTTACAGTCCTGACTAAAGCAGACACATTCCCAGAGTTCAGTGCTGTGGGTGTGTGTGACGACAGACAGATCAAACACTACAGTAATGAAGAAAGAGTCTGGATTCTGACTGAAGATGACTGGACTGAACCTCCTAAAGATCCACCTGATTCTAGAGACTGGTTCATTCATCAGATCAGGACTCTGACAAACTGTGAAAACTCACAGTGTTCTGGTGAGATTCATGATTTACTCTTATTCATTATCAGATATTATATTTACTGTAAGTTTGTCATGAGTGTTGTTCTGTGATTGTAGAGCTTCATGTTCTTCAGAGAATAATTGGCTGTGAACTGGAGAAACTTTCTGATGGAACAGTGAATCTGACTGTCTTTGATGAATATGGATTTGATGGAGAGGATTTTATATCCTTTAAATTTGACACTATGCAGTGGATTGATAAAAACCCCAAAGCCAAAGAAACCAAAAAGAAATGGGATCGTCACACAGAACGTAACAAATTCCTCAAGTATTTCCTCAAGAACTGCATGAACTGGATCTCCACATTTAACAACACAAAACAGAGTAAGTTCTGATCAGATCACTTTAATATACTCCTGTCTTTGTGTGTGTGTGTGTGTGTGTGTTTCTCTATGAGTTGAAAAGTAAATGTTCTTGATGCAGCAGATAATGTCAGTCATCAGATTGACACTTATGAGTTAAAGTGAAGACTTAAACAGAGAGTTATAAAGACAAACTTTTGGTTAAAAGGCTGATTCACCTTGTCATCATTTTGTTACCCTTGTTGTTTCCCTTATGTGGAACACAGAAGATGAATTTATAATGATGAATTTTATTGATAAAATGAAGAATACAATTTGTTTTCACTACACAGAAACCATTGAGACACAATCAATCTCTGTGCATATATTTATCTGTTAATTTTATTATGATTTTATGCTTCTTTTCTGCTCCAGGTTCTCCAGTTGTTCGTGTCTCTGCGAGGAAAGCTGCTCCTGATGATCACAGTAATCTGGTTCTGACGTGTCTGGCCACTGGTTTCTACCCCAGAGATGTTCAGATGAACATTAGATTGTACAGAAACATCCTTGAGGATCAAACATCTTCTGGAATCAGACCAAATGATGATAAAACCTTTCAGATGAGATCCAGTGTGAAGATCGACTGTAATTATAAAGGATCTTATGACTGTCTGCTCATTCACAGCAGTCTGACTGAACCAGTTACAGTAAAATGGGGTAAACATGATTAGCACATTGCTAGCATTTTTTAGCACGTTGCTAACATGTTGTTAACATTATCAGCACGTTGTTAACATTGTTGCTAGCATGATTTAGCATGTTGTTAGCATGATTTAGCACATTACTAGCATCTTGTTACCATTATTAGCACATTGCTAACATTTTTACCATGTGTCTAGCATGATTTAATGTGACGAAAGATAGATAGAATGATAGATAGAACAATAGAATGATAGAACGATATATAGAATGATAGATAGATAGATTGAAGAAATATAAATAGTATATAGATGTTAAGCTCATTTACTATAGTGACAGACAGCTTAAATACACTATAAGATTAAGTTTACAAAAGTGTTCATCCCCTGTTCAACAGGTGATAATGTTGATGTAATAAACATTCATAATGTTTTTGTTTTCTGCAGATGGAGCATGTTTTGACTGTGAAACAGAACTTCTCTGGCTTTATATAACAGGAGCAGCAGCAGCGTTTCTACTTCTAGTTCTTGTTCTCATTTGTTGGTGGATCAACAAAACGAAACTGTCAAACGGTAAGTTCTGAATATGATTGTTACTGTTTCAAATCTGTTGTTTTTAAATATTCTTGTCTTAAAGATATTTTTATAATGTATGAAGTTGATCTGGATAGTTTGACTGTATTCAGGCCTCAGAGCAGGTTGTTGGTTTGTGGTTTATGGACACCAATAGAAATGGTTTTCAATTTGGTTCATTCTGATAATACTGTATTCTTATGTTCAATCTCTGTTTGGCAAGAAATGTAGTTTGTTTAAGACTTTAATTTTTGTTCATTCATCCATTTCTAATTGGTGACTGTTTAACTAAGAATACTGAATCATGACGGTCACTTTTTATTATGTTGCTTTATGTTTAGATGAAATAGGACACTGTATCAGATATTTTATATTTGACATTTTCTTGAATATTTCAAAGGATTGAGAACATATAATATGTGTTACATGTAACAATTCTCTGTTGTTGTTTCAGACGAGGACATCAGAGACGAAGTGGTGCAACTATGTTACACCGTTCCAGTCCTGGAATACTTACTGGCATTTTATTTTTGTTTATTTATTGTGTATATAATTATAAGTCCATATAATTATATAACATATGTATATGTATTATGTACATATATTGTGTATGTAAAATTTTTGAAAAATGCGTAAATCATAAAACATTGATTTTGCGATGTTTGTTGGTCTAGGAGATTGGAAAGGCATAACCTATACACTGTAAAAAAAAAAAAAAAACGAATTTTACAGAAAATAATTGATTCTTTTACGGTTGTTTTCTTTTATTTTACATTGTACCCAAAACTCTGTAAAATTACAAACAATATCTATAAATTAACAACTCAGCTATTTTAAGTATTGTGACATTAATGACAAATTAGTATCCTAAATTAAATAGACTAAAAAACGCTTTTATTTTACATGTATTTCGTTAATTATTACGATCATCTCTTCTCTGGTTACTAGTGCACTACATCATCTACTGTAAGTGTCATTATTGTGATTATGATTTGACTTTCAGCGGTCATGGTTAAACTCTACAGGCTGAATTTATATAACAACCAAGATCCTTTCTTTCAGATCATGTTTTAAATCCTGTCAGGAGACTTTGTGTGTGTTTTAATAGTAACATTTGCTTGCTATGTCATGATTAGCTGAGCTACAGGAACACTGTAAGGATGGAGATTTCCTCATAGTGTTCCTGCACTTTATCTAGTCATGATCAGGTCATGGGATTGATTTCCATGCAGGGAAAATGTATTAATCAAATGTACAGGTGACTCTGAAGTGTCTGACAGATGCATGCTTTAATGTGTCTCTTTGAACAACACATGTTAAATGTCAATATTGGCATTGGCAATTAAATATTATGGGATCTGCTTCAATGCTTTCAGAATTTTACTTTTTAAAGTAATTTTGTTTGTATGTAATGTTTGTATTAACATAGGTCTATTTTAAATATATTTATTGAACAAAAAATAATTCTTATATTTTCTATAGTACAAACTTTACTAATTAGTGAGTCTTTCCAACAAGTATTAACCTAGACATTATTAAAAATATATATATTATTTTAGCTAATGTATTTGTATCAATACTGTGTGCCTTTTACCCCATGTGTGGGGTAAAAGGCCCCCCTCACCACCTCATACATTTATAAGATTTTTAAACAAAATTAACCACTTTTATGATTTATTTTCATACAAAATCTGTTGCTTTATCAATGTTCAATACAAACATTTTTTTTTTTTTTTTTCTGCAATTATACACTTTGAGAGTAGTGAAAAGCACATTTTCTCTTAAGGTGTGCCTTTAGCCCCGTTGTACCCTATAGTTCTAATAGCGGGGCACATTGTAACGCAGTGTTACAACTAACCCTCTCTGCGCAACTGGACTTTAAACCTGGTTAGTGTCTTCTGATAGTTAGTCTAGTGAAGCATTAAAGAACTACCCAAACTGCTAAACAAGAGATTGGAAATTAAAATAATATCAGATTTGTCTAATTATAAATAAAAACAAAAAATATAGATGAAAAATTAGCTTAAGTAAGAAATTTACTTTTGCTATTGTTAAATAAATGTTCAGTGATATCTTCCAAAGATTTTTGAATTTTGGCGCATTTTTTTCTCTATATATTGTCGATATGGCAACTAGTAAATACGCTAAGTTTCTTCATGCTAGCGTGTGAGGAAGTAGGCTATTTAAACCACGTGTGTTACAATTAACCCCGCGTTAGTTTGTGCCCCTATTCGCTCAAAACATCCGGAAGAGACGAGATAAACTTTCAGTTTAATATACCGTTAGATCTGTTCAGGGCGCTCGACTGAAATATAATGGACAAAATGGTCGATAGACTGTTTTTTTAAAACGTTCTGTGTAGACAAAGGAATGTTCTTGCTTATATTTTTATGTTTTTACCCTTATATTAAAGATGCGCTGCAAGGTAAGAACATAGTTTCAGTTAAACGTTCGACAGCAAAAATCGCGACCATCAAATTGCAGTTACTTATTGTTACTGTTACTGTATAATATTATAAAATGTTATATAAAATAAAATACATTTCTATAGTATATTTTATAGTACAGTTTGTTTTCAGTAGTTTAAGGTAGTTTTAACAACCATTTGTCGCCTATCGTTTTGTATATGTGGCAGGAAGCGCGCTTCTGTGGTATTCATAGTTTTTTTTTATCTTCTTCAGAGAAACACTTCCTCCACTACAAGTTTACAGTCATGACTAAAGCAGACACATTCCCAGAGTTCAGTGCTGTGGTTGTGTGTGACGACAGACAGATCAAACACTTCAGTGATGAAGAAAGAGTCTGGATTCTGACTGAAGATGACTGGACTGAAGCTCCAGATCCACCTGATTCTAGAGGCTGGTTCATTCATCAGATCAGGACTCTGACAAACTGCACAAACTCACAGTGTTCTGGTGAGATTCATGATTTACTCTTATTCATTATCAGATATTATATTTACTGTAAGTTTGTCATGAGTGTTGTTCTGTGATTGTAGAGCTTCATGTTCTTCAGAGAATAATTGGCTGTGAACTGGAGAAACTTCCTGATGGAACAGTGAGTCTGACTGTCTTTGATGAATATGGATTTGATGGAGAGGATTTTATATCCTTTAATTCTGACACTATGAAGTGGATTGATAAAAGCCCCAAAGCCAAAGAAACCAAAAAGAAATGGGATCGTCAAACAGAACGAAACCAGTACATCAAGTATTTCTTCAAGAGCTGCATGAACTGGATCTCAACATTTAATAACACAAAACAGAGTAAGTTCTGATCAGATCACTTTAATATACTCCTGTCTCTGTATGTGAGCGTGACATAAGTTCAGCAGATCATCATTTAGTAAAAAGATAAATACTGATGAGTTGAAAATGTAAAACCATCGAGGACACATTCAGAAATGTTGAAATATCTTTATTTAAATGGTTTTTTTTTTACTTTCTGTGTTTGTAGTGACACATCAGCAGCCTTTAACATTATGAAACACTTTTATGAAACAATTGCATTTATGAAAATATATATATTTGACAGTTGTGTTCATTTATGGGTTTTCTCTATACTTCTTCTTGTGATTGTTTACTCACAAAAGGTCTTTTTTCATGAATATGAAGAATTTTTTTTTTTTTTTTTCAGAAAGAACCAAATTGTTTGTAAATGTTTAATTGCATTATTATTTTCTGCTCCAGGTTCTCCAGATGTTCGTGTCTCTGCTAGGAAAGCTGCTCCTGATGATCACAGTAATCTGGTTCTGACGTGTCTGGCCACTGGTTTCTACCCCAGAGATGTTCAGATGAACATTAGATTGTACAGAAACATCCTTGAGCATCAAACATCTTCTGGAATCAGACCAAATGATGATGAAACCTTTCAGATGAGAATCAGTGTGAAGATCGACTGTAATTATGAAGGATCTTATGACTGTCTGCTCATTCACAGCAGTCTGACTGAACCAGTTACAGTAAAATGGGGTAAATATCACCATAAATTCAGTCTTGAGTGAATATGAGCAGAATGATCTTTATACAGTACAATATGAGCTTCTGCATCATATTGTAGCAGGAGAACATGATAATGATGAAACAGATCAATGTTTCTGGTCACAAACAAATACAGTTAAATTTCCCTGATTCAGTTCAACAGGTGATAATGTTGATTTAATAAACATTCATAATGGTTTTGTTTTCTGCAGATGGAGCATGTTTTGACTGTGAAACAGAAATTCTCTGGCTTTATATAACAGGAGCAGCAGCAACATTACTACTTCTAGTTCTTGTTCTCATTTGTTGGTGGATCGACAAAAAGAAACTGTCAAACGGTGAGTTCTGAATATGATTGTTACTGTTTTAAATCTGTTGTTTTTAAATGTTGTTGATATTTTGTATGAAGTTGAGCTGGATAGTTTGACTGTATTCAGGGCCCCAGAGCAGGTTGTTGGTTTGTGGGTCCCTTTCATAGGAACTGTCAACGCTGCGTCATACGCATTGGGAACGCCTCTGCGTGATTGCGTCGTGAAGCACTCGTGAATCTAACCAATAACATGACGAGACGTCAGAAGCGGGTGACGTCACGGACCAGGAAACTAAAGCATACCCAGAACAAAGAACGCTAGCTTCTGTGTCTTCACAAGCGCTCAGTGTTATCTTGTGTGTCTTATTTGGTGTTGTTTGTCTCTCTCTCTATATATATATATAAGTCACGATCTCTTCGTCCGGGGACAAGAGTATCAGTACACCGCACCATATATTCCATATATATAAAAGACACGATATTATGGCAGAGAAACAGCAGTTTGTTAAGTGTGTTCATCCCTGCCCTCGCTACATCACGGGTGGGGATACACACGAGCTGTGTGTTGTATGTCTGGGAGTTGAGCATGCCCAGGCAGCTCTCGAGGGAGCTGTCTGTGTGCATTGTGAGAAGCTCACTCTCAGGACACTGAGATCGCGCCGGGCTCTCTTTGATAAAGAGGGTGCCGCGGCCAGTGTTCCCCACGGATCGGGTCCCACGTTTGCTGAGGCAAAACGCCGGCTCCACTCGTGGGGTTCACAAATGGATCTGACAGCGGGGTTAGAGACGGGCCCAGCCTTATCTCTGCCTTCACCTGTTAGACCCAGTGTCTCTCCTCTGGCGGTGGAAGCACGCGCTGCGGTTTCTTCCCCCCGGAGAGAGGCACCGGCGCTTCATCTATCCAGCTCTGAGGAGTTGGATGTGATGAGCGTCGAGGCTGGAGAAGAGAGCTCGCCATCCTCATCTCCAGCCTACGAGGAGCTGTTAGAGGTAGTGACAGGGCCATAGATAAGTTAAAAATTGAATGGCCCGCGGAGAGGAGCGAAGTAAGATCAAAAAGCAAACTCGATGAACGCTTCCTCCCCGCTCGGTCGCTACCTCAGCGTCGAGAGCTGTCGTTCTTTCCCGACCTCCACACCGAGGTGTTGAGGTCGTGGCAAAGACCCGTGCAGTATCGTGTTTTCAGCCCCCAAACATCGACATACAGTAATATCGTGGGGCTGAAACACCATGGCTATGGGGCGATGCCTCAGGTAGAAGAGACGGTTGTGAGCTATCTCGCCCGTGTCTGCATCGTCCCTAAAATCCCCGACGCTGCCCACCAGACCATTAAAGACAACATCAAAGCTGGTGGGCAAAGCTTATACGGCGGCAGGTCAGGCAGCGGCTTGTTTACACACAATGTCGATATTACAAGCATACCAAGCCGACCTGCTGGGGGAAGTTGATAACAGTGGGGAAGCTACATTTGAGACCATTCAAGAGCTCAGAAAAGCGACCGATCTGGCTCTCTGTGCCACCAAGGAGACGGCCAAGTCAATCGGCCGTTCTATGGCAGCCCTGGTGGCCACGGAGAGGCACTTATGGCTCAACCTCTCGGACATCAAAGATAAAGATAAGAGCATCCTGATGGATGCGCTGCTGTCTCCTGCGGGCCTCTTCGGCGACTCCATTACATCGGTCGTCGAGAGGTTCCAGGAGACACATAAACAATCAGCGGCATTCCAGAGGTTCCTTCCCCGCCGTTCTCATCCCCCCCGAGACTGCTGAGCGGGAGCAGTCTCGGCCGTCGACCAGCTCCTCGGCGCATAGAGCGCAACAGAAAGCCAGTGTTGCCACCTGTGCTCCCCAGCAGAGAGCTTGGGGTCCGGGGCGGTCAACACAGCCAAAGCCTTCAAGGGGTAGGGCGGATCTGCGGACCATCATTATCGGCAAGAAGGCTTCGAAGAGGTCCTGACGCCAGTGGCTCAGGACCTGTGAGGGCAGCCCCCTCCGGAGAGGGTCCTATATTAAAATCCATAAAGTTAACTCCTCTCCGGTGCCCTCAGGGGGCCGTTCTGCCAACCCTGCCACCTCGTGTGCTTCGGGGCATAGCGGTCCCCACCGACCCTCCCAGGAGGGCCGGTCATCACTTGATTCGGCTGTTCCCTGCCGGTTCGCCGCTTCAGGGCGCCGAGTCAAGTGCTCGAAAAACACCAGAGGCCAGTCTCGAGAGACTGGTTCCCTTAGTAAATTTTCTGGCAGAATGGAAACTTCTCCCAAATATCTCGAAATGGGTGCTGCTCATAATAAAAAAGGGTTACAAAATTCAGTTCGGGTCTCGCCCGCCCCAGTTCAATGGGGTCCTTCCCACAGTGGTGGCCCCCGAGCAGTCTCTGGTGATGGAACAGGAGGTTATGACGCTCTTGCAAAAAGGAGCTATAGAAAGGGTTTCTCCTCCCAGCAAGCTGTCAGGGTTTTACAGCCGTTACTTCATAGTTCCAAAGAAGGATGGAGGGTTGCGTCCCATCATAGATTTACGTGTGTTAAATCGCTCTGTGCAAAAGCTAAAGTTCAAGATGCTCACACTCAAACAGATTATCCCACAGATCAGGTCCGAGGACTGGTTTGTGGCGATAGACCTGAAAGACGCTTACTTTCATGTATCCATCCATCCTCAACACAGGAAGTTCCTCAGGTTTGCTTTCGGGGGCGAAGCTTACCAATACAGGGTTCTTCCCTTCGGCCTAGCACTATCACCCCGCACGTTCACGAAGTGCGTGGATGCAGCTCTGGCTCCATTAAGACTCCAGGGCATCCGCGTACTGAACTATATCGACGACTGGTTGATTATAGCTCAAACCGAACATCTGGCAGCTCAACATCGAGACGTTGTTCTGTCCCATATGAAGAGGCTTGGGCTGAGGCTCAATGCCAAGAAGAATGTGCTTGTTCTGGCTCAAATTACCAACTACTTAGGGGTAGTTTGGGACTCCACCACGATGCAGGCACAGTTGTCCCCTGCTCGTGTGAGTTCCATTCTCAGGGCCGTGAATGGGGTGAAACTAGGCCAGTCACTCACTGTAAAACAGTTTCAGAGACTGTTGGGTCTAATGGCAGCTGCGTCCAACGTGATAACTTTTGGCCTGCTGTACATGAGACCCTTAGAGTGGTGGCTCAGGACCAAGGGGTTTTCTCCGAGGGGAAATCCTTTTCGCATGATCAAGGTCACGCGGCGATGCCTTCGTGCTTTGGTCATGTGGAAGAAGCCTTGGTTCCTGTCCCAAGGTCCGGTGTTGGGGGCTACTTGTTGTCGCGTAATGCTAACGACGGATGCTTCCCTCATGGGCTGGGGGGCAATCATGAGTGGTTGCTCAGCTCAGGGTTGCTCAGCTCAGGGTCTCTGGGAGGACCATCAAGCTGGAAATGATGGCGGTATTCCAAGCATTAAAATACTTTCTTCCAGACCTGAGAGGCCACCATGTGTTGGTCCGTATAGACAACATGTCGGTGGTCGCATATATCAACCATCAGGGGGGTCTGCGGTCTCGCCAACTATACAACTTGGCCCGTCGGATCCTCCTGTGGTCCCCGAGGTGGTGGAGCTCATTTGGAAAAATTTCGGTCGAGCAGAAGTCGACCTGTTTGCTTCAGAGGAGTCAACCCAGTGTCCACTATGGTTCTCTCTGTCACGCCATTGGGCCTGGATGCCATGGTACAGACGTGGCCGAGGCTGCGTCTGTATGCATTTCCCCCGTTTGCTCTGCTCCCGGGAGTTCTGGAGAGGGTGCGCCGGGACGGGGTCCGTCTAATATTGGTAGCCCCGTTCTGGCCAACCCGAATTTAGTTTTCAGACCTAGTGTCTCTTTTGGACGGCTCTCCAATGGAGATTCCTCTCAGGCAGGACCTTCTGTCTCAAGCGGGCGGCATGATACTTCATCCTCGCCCAGAACTATGCAGACTGTGGGCCTGGCCTCTGAGGGGTCCAGGCTCATAGATGCTGGTCTCCCAACTGAGGTTGTGGAGACCATACTCCACTCCAGAGCTCCCTCCACGAGGAAGCTTTATGCCTATAAATAGAAGCTATTTGCTACTTGGTGTAGACAACGTCATGTGGACCCTGTCCATTCTTCTACCAGCTTAGTGCTGCAATTTCTCCAAGACAAGTTCTCGGATGGTCTATCCCCTTCGACTCTGAAGGTTTATGTTGCGGCCATATCGGCCTATCATGCTCCTCTGGGGGATTCCTCTGTGGGTCGAGACCCCCTTGTTATATGCTTCCTTCGTGGTACTCGGGAGGCTGGGGCCCGTTGTTCATACTAGAACCCCGGCCTGGGACTTGGCCGTGGTAATGGAAGGGTTAGCTGAGGCTCCCTTCGAACCACTGGAGGAGGTTTCTGAGAAGTTCCTCACTTTGAAAACAGTGTTTCTACTGGCTATCTCGTCTCTGAAGACCTTAGCTGTCAGTGCCCATTCGACTAGGCGTATGGCGGCCTCCAAGGCGCTAATGTCAGGAGTTTCCATCCACGACATATGTGATGCGGCTGGGTGGTCCTCCCAGCATACATTTATTAGGTTTTATAACCTTGATGTCGGCTCCACTCCGGGGTCAGCTGTGCTATCTCAAGATAACAGACAGGTACTTGGCACTACGGTGTAGTTGGGATAGCGTTCCCAATGCGTATGACGCAGCGTCTACAGTTCCCATGAAAGGGAACGTTTCGGGTTACGTATGTGACCCTGGTTCCCTGAATAGGGAACGAGACGCTGCGTCGCTTTGCCGTACCCCCAGCATACCTGTGAGCGTCTTGCTTGAGCCATATATTTTAGAAGCTAGCGTTCTTTGTTCTGGGTATGCTTTATAGTTTCCTGGTCCGTGACGTCACCCACTTCTGACGTCTCGTCATGTTATTGGTTAGATTCACGAGTGCTTCACGACGCAATCACGCAGAGGCATTCCCAATGCGTATGACGCAGCATCTCGTTCCCTATTCAGGGAACCAGGGTTACATACATAACCCGAGACGTTTATGGGCATAGAAATGAAATGAAATAGAAATGAAATCGTTTTCAATTTGATTCATTCTGAAAATACAGTATCCTTATGTTCCGTCTCTGTTCTGCAAGAAATATAGTTTAAGGCTTTCGTTTTTGTTTATTCATCCATTTCTATTTGGTGACAACTCTGTTTTAGTAAGAATACTTATTCATTTATGTTTAGACAAAATAGGACACTGTATCAGATCATTTAAATATGACAGTTTCTTGAATGTTTCAAAGGATTGAGAACATATAATATGTGTTACATGTAACAATTCTCTGTTGTTGTTTCAGAAGGGGGAATCAGATACAAAATGATGAAACTAAGCAGGAGTTGGACTTGCACAAGGATAACCAGGAAGGAATACTACCTGAGACCACCGGACTTGAGACCACCGGACCTAGAACCTCCAAACTTGAGACCACCGGACTTGGAACCAACAGACTTGAGACCACTGGTCTTGGAACCAACAGACTTAAGACCACCATACTTGAGACCACTGGACTTGGAACCAACAGACTTAAGACCACCATACTTGAGACCACTGGACTTGGAACTAACAGACTTGAGACCACTGGACTTGGAACCAACAGACTTAAGACCAACAGACTTGAGACCACTGGACTTGGAACCACCAGACTTGAGACCACTGGACTTGGAACCACCAGACTTGGAACCACCAGACTTGGAAGTGCTGAGACCACCAGACTTGGGAGTGCTGAGACCACCAGACTTGGAAGTGCTGAGACCACCAGACTTGGGAGTGCTGAGACCACCAGACTTGGAAGTGCTGAGACCACCAGACTTGGAAGTGCTGAGACCACCAGACTTGGAAGTGTTGAGACAATCAGACTTGGAAGTGCTGAGACCACCAGACTTGGGAGGACACAGGGCTCGCAAAATCGCTAGCCTGACGTCCCGGGGCTAATGTGTTTTCTAGTCGGGCTACCAAAATGTCAGGTGCCTGCCCAACAGGCTATCTTAAATAGTGAAATATACTTCCTTTCTTGATTTGCGTTGCTCTCTTGACTTGTTATATAAAGGAAAAATACGTTTAATGCATTAATGTGTTTGATAAAGACACGGAACTCTCATTTCATGATAAAACGCAACGAACGTGCATTACTTTTTTATTTTCATTTTCAACTCATAAAACCAATCAAGGAAAACATACAAATAGAGCACCTCCTAGTGGTCATTATACAAAAAACAAAAGAAACCTATATGGAATATTTTTTAATAACTTAACTTTACCTAAAAATATACATATTGCTTAACTAACAGAAGTTATTCTGATAAGAGTTTTCCAACACAATGTTTGAAAATTTTAATATGTTTTAAGCCTCATTTTTCTTCAGGCACAAATTATTTTGCAGAATCTCATTAAGCTACATAATTGTGGCGTTCACTTGTTTAGGCAGCAATGGAGGCAAAACAGATCCAAGAGAAATTTCAAAAAGGAGAATTAAAAACAAACCAAAAAGAAGGAAAGAAAAGTAGTGTGTGGGAGTGTTTTACTGAAATTGGTGCTGCCACTCCCTGTAAAAATGCTCTCACTTAATTTTTTGTTGCTAAGCGATAGAGACTGTATGCGCAGTGGAGAAAATTGTGAAAATCAGAGACACTTTTCTTCTTTTCGGGCTACCAATAGCTCAAGAGTGCCTGCCCGAAGGGCTACCAGGGATTTTGAAATTTTGCGAGCCCTGGGACTGGACTTGGGAGCACTGAGACCACCAGCAGGCTAAGGAGCACAGGGACCTGGACCTTGAGACTCCAAAGAATTCCAGTCTCACTTCCTGTTACATACCTACTTAACAATGTAACAGATTTGCATAATGCCAGCCTATGGTCTTAATTGGCTGTCCATGAACAACATCTACTTTGTTCCGTTTTTTGATGTGGCAAAACCATTGCCATCATTACTGTTCGTATCACTGTGTATCAAGTGCTGAGGAAGATCTGGAGCTGAAATTCAGATATGGTACTGAGTGACTGGTTTTCCGACACACACTGTAAGCGGTTGATCAATCACAACAAACTGGGCCGTTTGACCAATCAGAGCATAGCAGGCTCTTGGAAAGGAGGAGCTTAGAGAGACTTGAATCTTTGAATGGACCACTTTCAGACCATTTGAGAAATGAGGTGATGCTGCACTGTATATTGTAACAATGTCAAAGTCTCAGGGAAGAAGGAGGTAGGAATGATCAACGTAAAGTTTAATAAAAAATAAATAAACAACAAAACAAGTAAAGTGGCAGCCCCAAACAGATGACTGCTGCATATAAACAACAACATGAAGCTCCTTTTATCCTTCTGGAGCTCCTCTGTGGGACTCGAGACCGGTGTGGCGCATAAAGTTCAAACACCGGAAGCTCAAATGTGCTGCGTAACAAACAAGAATGAACCTCATTGGTTACGCAGCATGTTTGAGCTTCCGGAAGAGGTTTGCTCTTGTGCGTTATTCAGGTTCGGTTGAGCTTCTGCTTATGTTCGCTGATCAATGTTTACATGCAAGTAAAAGCCTAAATTAAATCTGTTTATCATAAGAAGCAATCAATTCTCTTCAGAAAATTTGGACTAAATCCCTCATTTCATATGGATTGGTTTTCCGGTCTCTTTATGAACTTTTTGAAGTGTCACAGTGTCAGTTGCAAAGGCAGTCTATGGAAGGAAATCTGACAGCATTCTGTCATTAAAAAGATCATTTGTGTTCCGAAGATGAATGAAGTTCTTACAGGTTTGGAATGACATGAGGGTTAATAATTCATTTTGGGGTGAAGGTGTTATTGGATAAAATTCTGTGTTTGCTGAACCGCTTAATGCCTCTTAACAGAAGATTAAACAGTTACTCATCTACAAACAGCACCTGTTCTTAAATCTGTAGTGAATGTTTTATGACCACCCATATCTATTTGTCATTATCTAGACAAAGCATTGATGTTTTTAGTTTACATACACTTTTACTGAAAGTAAAACAGTAGAAATGACTGCTTTCTTTGCTATCAATGCATCAACTTGTGTTCCTCATAGTGTTCCTGTAATTTGACTAATCATAATCAGGTCACGGGTTTGATTCCCAGGGAACGTGCTGATCAAATGTACATCTGTAGTATGAAGTGTAAGACTCTGAAGTGTCTGACAGATGCAAACTGTAAATGTGTCTCTTTGATCAACGTGTTAAATGTGAATATTGAGAAATAAATGAGTCTTGACTAACTGTGTGCGTTCATGTGGTGGACATGTTGAAACATGATGATTAGGTATGAAGATCTTCACTGATATCAGACTCTCAGCTCATACAACAACACATTAGAAAATTTGAAAATAAAGCACGTTTACACTCTATTGATTAATTTAGATTTAGATTTCATTAATTTAATTAAACTTTGTTAAAGAGTTGGAGGGATTTATAACTCAACACACCAAAATATACAAGTTCAGGGATCTGTAAGCAACATTTATAAATCAAAGTAGTGTGTTTTTAAATGCAAAGCATGTATAATAATTGTGTACATTTGTTTAAACCACCTCATAATATGACTGATTATTTGTGAAGTGAATGTGATTGTGTTTTTAAAGACCACATACAGTCTGAAGCTGAATATGTCTGATATGCTTCTAAGGGCTTTACATATAAATCAAGAAGTTAAAATTACCAAAGTAAAACGCATCAGTCATGTATTTTTCATGTACTTCATCAGTTAGGCCTCCATCTTCTGACAGAAATAATTTGTCACATGATGGAAGCCTAACTGATAAGATCGACTCTGATTGGATGAGACTTGTGAAGGGGCGTGTCCAGATCTGTATACAGTTAAAGTTGAAGTCACATACCGCCGCTTGCTGGAGAGATTCAACATTACAAATACAATACTTCATCCTGTAGATCAGATATGATTTTGATTTCTTTCCAACATCATGTGAAATCTGCTCTTGGTCCAGTGAGTGTTTAAACGTGTGTCTGTTCTGCAGGGGGAAATAAGTTGACCCTCAAATAACTGTGTGTTTTTAGGAACAGATTCAGATTCACAGATGATTCACCTCACTATATGACCAACAAAATACTCTTCTCACAGCTTCAAGAGAATATATGAACTTACCTGGTTAATTATACTGATTTAATCCCTCCAGACCAGTTACAACACAATAAAATGACAAGTAATAAATCTATTTAATGTTAAGTCATGCATCATCAACGAGAGTTGGTAATGTGAGTGGCAAATACCATAATGATAAATAAATAAATAAATAAAAAGTTTAGTGTTGTTATTGTTAATGCCAAACATCTGCTTTTCTTAAACATTTGTGCAATTTTCATTGAATATTAAATCAAATTTCAGTCTGTTCTGCACATAAATTTATCAAATGGCTTAAGAAGACTTTATGGCACATAAATCACAGGTAGCTACTAGATTATTTATTTATTAATGTACTGATTGGTTGTCCAACCATGTTTAAGAAAGTTTTAAAGAAGACAATGCTGTTACCAACGAATTTAAATTATTTTTACGGCTGGACTTTTCCTCGGGAACGAAAACGAAAGTGTAATATCACCAATCAACCAGTGAGGGGCAGTAATGCGCTCAACACAACCCGGAAGAGACGAGATAACTTTCGCATTAATGTAGATCTGTTCAAGAGGCTCGTCTGAAATATAATGGACAAAAATGGTTGATAGGCTCTAGTTTTTAAACATTTGTATGTACAGACATAGGAATGTTTTTGCTTATTTTTGTATTGTTTCACTCTTTATTTAGAGATGCGCAGCAAGGTAAGAACACGGTTTATTAGTTTCAGTAGATGATCGACAGCAAAATAACAAATTGCATCATTTACAAACAGTACATAAATAGTATAAAATATAATGTAAAATAAAATACAATTTACAGTATACTTTATAGCAGAATTTGTTTTCAGGGTTTAAGTTAGTTTTATCCACTGTTTGTCGATCGTTTTACATTTTAACAATGTTTTATGTTCCTCAGAGAGACATTTCCTCCACTACAAGTTTACAGTCCTGACTAAAGCAAACACATTCCCAGAGTTCAGTGCTGTGGGTGTGTGTGACGACAGACAGATCAAACACTTCAGTGATGAAGAAAGAGTCTGGATTCTGACTGAAGGTGACTGGACTGAAGCTCCTAAAGATCCACCTGATTCTAGAGACTGGTTCATTCATCAGATCAGGACTCTGACAAACTGTGAAAACTCACAGTGTTCTGGTGAGATTCATGATTTACTCTTATTCATTATCAGATATTATATTTACTGTAAGTTTGTCATGAGTGTTGTTCTGTGATTGTAGAGCTTCATGTTCTTCAGAGAATAATTGGCTGTGAACTGGAGAAACTTCCTGATGGAACAGTGAATCTGACTGTCTTTGATGAATATGGATTTGATGGAGAGGATTTTATATCCTTTAATTCTGACACTATGCAGTGGATTGATAAAAGCCCCAAAGCCAAAGAAACCAAAAAGAAATGGGATCGTCACACAGAACGCAACAAATTCCTCAAGTATTTCCTCAAGAACTGCATGAACTGGATCTCCACATTTAACAACACAAAACAGAGTAAGTTCTGATCAGATCACTTTAATATACTCCTGTCTTTGTGTGTGTGTGTGTGTGTCTCTATGAGTTGAAAATCATTAAGTAAATGTTCTTGATGCAGCAGATAATGTCAGTCATCAGATTGACACTTATGAGTTAAAATTAAGAGTTAAACAAAGAGTTATAAAGACAAAACACTGATTCACCTTGTCATAATTTTATTATCCTTGTTGTTTCCCTTATGTTTTCACTACACAGAAACCATTGAGACACAATCAATTTATGTGCGTATATTTATCTGTTAAATTTCATTATGATTTTATGCTTCTTTTCTGCTCCAGGTTCTCCAGATGTTCATGTCTCTGCGAGGAAAGCTGCTCCTGATGATCACAGTAATCTGGTTCTGACGTGTCTGGCCACTGGTTTCTACCCCAGAGATGTTCAGATGAACATTAGATTGTACAGAAACATCCTTGAGGATCAAACATCTTCTGGAATCAGACCAAATGATGATGAAACCTTCCAGATGAGAATCAGTGTGAAGATCGACTGTAATTATGAAGGATCTTATGACTGTCATGTCATTCACAGCAGTCTGACTGAACCAGTTACAGTAAAATGGGGTAAATATCACTATAAATTCAGTCTTGAGTTAAAGGATTAGTTCACTTCAGAATTAAAATTTCCTGATAATTTACTCACCCCCATGTCATCCAAGATGTTCATGTCTTTCTTTCTTCAGTTAAAAAGAAATTAAGGTTTTTGAGGAAAACATTCCAGGATTTTTCTTCATATAGTGGACTTCACTGGGGTTCAACGGGTTGAAGGTCCAAATGTCAGTTTCAGTGCAGCTTCAAAGAGCTCTACATGATCCCAGACGAGGAATAAAGGTCATTTTCTAAAAAAAAAAAAATACATATACTTTTTAACCACAAATGCTCGTCTTGCACTGCTCTGTGATGTGCCACACATTACGTAATCATGTTAGAAAGGTCACGCATGATCTAGGCAGAAGTACAGATCCAGCACCTACAAAGCGAGAATTTTTAGAAAACAACCAATGGTTTCTCTAGATAAGACTCTTATTCCTCGTCTGGGATCATGTAGAGCTCTTTGAAGCTGCACTGAAACTGACATTTGGACCTTCAACCCGTTGAACCCCAGTGAAGTCCACTATATGGAGAAAAATCCTGGAATGTTTTCCTCAAAAACCTTCATTTCTTTTTAACTGAAGAAAGAAAGACATGAACATCTTGGATGACATGGGGGTGAGTAAATTATCAGGAAAATTCTATTCTGAAGTGAACTAATCCTTTAATATGAGCAGAATGATCTTTATACAGTAATGGAGCTTCTGCATCACTCATTGTAGCAGGAGAACATGATGACGCTGAAATAGATTTATGTTTCTGGTTACAAACAAATACTGTTAAAGTTCCTCAATTCAGTTCAACAGGTGATAATGTTGATGTAATAAACATTCATAATGGTTTTGTTTTCTGCAGATGGAGCATGTTTTGACTGTGAAACAGAACTTCTCTGGCTTTATATAACAGGAGCAGCAGCAGCGTTTCTACTTCTAGTTCTTGTTCTCATTTGTTGGTGGATCGACAAAACGAAACTGTCAAACGGTAAGTTCTGAATATGATTGTTACTGTTTCAAATCTGTTGTTTTTAAATATTCTTCTCTTAAAGATATTTTTATAATGTATGAAGTTGATCTGGATAGTTTGAGTGTATTCAGGGCCTCAGAGCAGGTTGTTGGTTTGTGGTTTATGGACACCAATAGAAATGGTTTTCAATTTGGTTCATTCTGTTAATACTGTATTCTTATGTTCAATCTCTGTTTGGCAAGAAATGTAGTTTGTTTAAGACTTTAATTTTTGTTCATTCATCCATTTCTAATTGGTGACTGTTTAACTAAGAATACTGAATCATGACGGTCACTTTTTATTATGTTGCTTTATGTTTAGATGAAATAGGATGCTGTATCAGATAAATAAAATTTGACAGTTTCTTGAATATTTCAAAGGATTGAGAACATATAATATGTGTTACATGTAACATAATTCTCTTTTGTTGTTTCAGAAGGGGGCATCAGATACGAAATGATGAAACTACGCAGGATGTGGAATCGCCCAAGGGTGGTCAGGAACTCTGCTGTTCACCCGGATTACTACCTGGCAGTTTATTTATGTATACTTATTGTGTATATAATGCCATATAATTATATAACATATGTATATATATTATGTATATATTTTATTTATATCAAAAATATGTAAAAAAAAAAAAAAAAAAAAAAAAAGTATAAATCATAAAAGGTTGATTTTACAAACATTATCTGTAGAGATACCAAGATCCTTTCTTTCAGATCATGTTTTAAATCCTGTCAGGAGACTTTGTCTCTTTGTAACATTTGCTTCATCATGCTGTGTCATGATTAGCTGAGCTACAGGAACACTATAGGGATGGAGATTTCCCCTCATAGTGTTCCTGTACTTTGGCTAATCATGATCAGGTTGTGGGTTTGATTTTCATGCAGGAAAAATGTGTTGATCAAATGTACATCTGTAGTATGTAGTGTAAGACTCTGAAGTGTGTGACAGATACATACTTGAATGAGTCTCTTTGAACAACATGTGTTAAATGACAATAATGAGAAATAAATGAGTCTTGACTAACTGTGAGTGTGTGTTCATACTGGTCATGGTGAAACATGATGCTTAGGTATGAAGATCTTCACTGATATCAGACATTTCTCTCAGCTCATACAGAAACGTGTTAGAAAATAACTCACTAAGATTTGAGATGTCGGCAATCCATGTGGTTTGATTGCAAGGAAAAAGAGAGCTGAACTTGTATGACAACAAGTTACACATGTTGGGTTTCTCTCTTCCTTTTAATCTGTGGGCCAATACCGTTACAGCCCGCCTTTGTCCAACTTTCAAGACCATTTGTAAAGACTTTTCTGTACTCTGACCTGCAGAAATAAAGCGCTCGACACATCAGAGACGCTCTCTCAGATTTCATGTGAAACACTGTAGAGCGTCTGGAATATGAATGACAAGCACGTTTCACACGTTTCACACGATCACGATAAAAGCATGTTCTTTATAGAGGTAGTAATTGTCTGGATTATTTCTCACCCTTGTCTAAGCAATGTGCATCAAGGTAAGAACAGAGTTCTTTTGTTTTACTGATCCGCAGCAGAGACGCAGTCTTATTCACAAATGTATAAATTAACCCTTAAGTTTGCTTATTTAAAATACGCCTACTGTCACGAACTTCACAGGGACACGAAGTTTCTGTCAATCTCATGTTAATCTCTAATAGAGTAGTAGTGCGTCCTTCATATCTCCGAAAAGTCTTTAGTTTTATCATATTCATAAAAGATACATACGCTGTACCGAGTCTTTCCGAAAACAGCCGAGCTCCTAGAGGCGTGTCGTGTGAGCGGAGCTAAAGAGTCACGAGCACGCACAGCTTTTGTGTAGCGATCGTCTGCAAGCTATCAATGGTCAGCTAAACAGATGTATTTAAACACACACAATACACCATCATATTATCCCTGGATAACTTTTGAATCACTATAATGAATATAGCGTATAGTGAATGATGAATAATGAATTTATGAATTCACTACGTTCGTGTTGTTAACATTATATGCACTTAGGCACTGACTGTCAACAAAACAGACATTTGAAGCAGTTTTACTCACCGACCCATGACCGGGATCATTACCGCTGTGACCGCTCCATCTTTCAGTTTCAAACGGTCTGTAAATCCAGTGTAGAACTGGACCTTGTTTATGAAACCATAAGCGCTGATCCTGAGGGCTTGAGCAGCCACGGAAAACACGAGATATTCTCCATTCATTTTAACCAGTAAAAAAGTGATTGCAACTATCAGTTTCTATGGTTATTTTAATAACAAATGTCAAGAGCGCATCAATGTAATGCGTGAGAACAAAACTCTCAGCTCCACTGAACACTGGGTTCTTTGGGAAGCAAGGTTATCTTTCCCTCACAACCAAAAACACACTTCTTTGGTGACATTGTTGATTTTGTGAAGTCCTGTGACCTGTGCAGTGCTGCCGACGACTTCCGTAAAGCCGAACGAAGCACATTGATGGGCGTGCTCTTGCTCTCTCACTCTAGTCGACGTGTGCACGTGGTCTTCCCGGAGAAGTGCCCGTACAAGGAATTCCGACCTTTAGGACGTCACACAGGCCCATACTCAAAAAAAAAAGACTACGAAGTTTATGAGGATTTGGGAGAGTACAGAAACTTGTGCCAAACTTGTGTTTTGAAACTTTGGCCATGTTTAGCATGAGAATCCAACTCTTTAACAGTGTAAGTCAGAATGCATGAAATAGCATTATGAAACCCTTTTCAAACTTTGATTTAAATTATTTTAAACCCTGTCTAGTTATTTTCTTTTTAGTTTTGGCAGCTTATTTGTCTGTGTTTTTAAATAGTATTGATTGTATTCTTTAATCTGTAATAATGCATTGACACTTGTGTGTCCCTAGTGCTCCAGTAGTTCATCTAATTGTGATCAGTGTTAGCAATGAGAAACATGTATTGATCAAATTGCAACCTTAAATTAATTATTTTATTTGTTTAATTCATTATTTTATTTTAGTTTGTTAATTCATGGTTTTATTTAAAAAAGGGGAAAAAAGAAAAATAAATTTTGATGTGGATGTTAAGGCACTAATAATCTATTTAGAAATGTTTTCATGTATTTTCATGTGTCTTATGCAGAGTTATATATATATATATATACAGGTGCTGGTCATATAATTAGAATATCGTAAAAAAGTTCATTTTTTTATTGTAAATTATTTTAAAAAATGAAACTTTCATATATTCTAGATTCCCTACATGTAAAGTAAAACATTTCAAAAGGTTTTTTTTTTTAATTTGTTGATTAGAGCGTACAGCTAATGAAAGTCCAAAATCCAGTATCTCAAAATATTAGAATATTTACATTTGAGTTTCATTAAATGACCATCCCTACAGTATAAATTCCGGGTATCTTTTGTTCTTTGAAACCACACTAATGGGGAAGACTGCTGACTGCCCACAGTGCAAAAACCACTTCCAAGTGGTTTGCTGACCATGATATTACTGTGCTTTATTGGCCAGCCAATATGCCTGACCTGAATCTATGGGATATTTTCAAGAGAAAGATGAGAAACAGTCGATCCAACAATATACAGATGATCTGAAGGCTCAATAGTGCCTCAGCAGTGCCACAGGCTGATCACTTCCATGCCACACTTCACTGATGCAGTAATTTGTGCTAGGAGCAAGTCATTTGCTGTAATATGTCCTGCCGATCAAGTATTGAGTGCACAAAAGAACATACTTTAAAGAACTTGAACTTTTCTGTTTTGCAAATCCATTTTTTGATTGATTTTAGGAAATATTCTAATATTTTGAAATACTGGATTTTGGACTTTCATGAGCTGTACGCTCTAATCATCAAAATTAAAAAAAAAAAAACTTTTGAAATGTTTTACTTTACATGTAGGGAATCTAGAATATATGAAAGTTTCATTTTTAAAAATAATTTATAATAAAAAAATGAACTTTTTGATGATATTCTAATTATATGACCAGCACCTGTATATATATTAGTTAGAAAGTTATTTTGTGCCTCGGCCCCTTTAAGGGAGCGCGCCTGGGAAGAGAAGAGGAGAAGCGAGTTGTACGAGAGTGAGTTAGGCGGCTGGTCATGCTGTTATGCCGATACTTCTGATTAAAGAAAGAAACGTGAATTATCACCATTGTAACCCGTGTTTTATTTATGTTATCCACGCTGAAGAGACTGGAGTGTTCACAGTAGAAATTAAGGGTTACAAAATGTACAGCTTGAAGTCTCTTTAATAAATGTGTCAAATGCACGATTGTGCCTTTTTGGACAATGTGTTGTTCAATGTGCAATAAAAGCAATAACTGTCTTGATTGTGAGTGTGTGTTTATGTCCTGGACATGGTGTAAGAAGCTGTGATAAGCGTTGTATTTTGTGCTTCATCACATGATGATACTGTTACTCTTTTCACTGCAGTATGTGTTGGCAGTGGAGCAAACAAAAATGAAAGTGTTTAAGTAGCTTGTCAGCCGGCACACTCGGCACCATAGAGACGTTTTCATCTTTAATGTACACATAGGAAGCGAGTCTAAAATAGTATAATGGTTCACGTGTCTAAAAACATTTTCTTTATAGTTTGGCTCATTTTTCAACCTCTTCTAAGCGATGCGCATCAAGGTGAGCACAAAGGTAAGAACATTTTACATCTGATCCGCAGCAGAGAAACATGCATTTTATTAACAAATAGCTATAAACTAAACCTTTGAGTTTTATATTATATTATATTATGTATTATTATTCGCGTAAGCCGCGTAACAACACGGGTTCGTTCATTCTGAAAGTGATGGTGTAGGCTATGAGTGTTACGAAATAAGAGGGAATCTGACTAACATCAGAACGCTAGTGGTCACAGGACTCAGGAGACGCATTTCATCTGAAACGCAAGTATCAGGTAACTGTAATGCGTCTTAACTGACCACTCGACATCTGATGCGAACAGGACTTCCCTTCCGTTCGCTCAGATCCGGGACAATCCCGGAGATTCCAGGAGAGGTGCGATGTCTGTATAAACAAACACTTGGTATAAATTAATGTATAGGCTATACGTTGGTTCAGTGATGTTTAATAACATTTTTGACTTTCAATAGCCAGAAAGCCTATATCATCATTGCAGAAGTGGGGGGGGAAGGTGTAAATGCCAGTTTTTATCTGTTCTTTGTCTAATTGACAGATTTTATTTTTTATCTCATCTCTTGCTGAACAATAACCACTAATATCTAAAATATTTATTTCCTACATATTTTATCACAATTTTATGATTGTTTTATGTACTACAAACACTGTGCATTAAGTCCTCGTGGATTTTATACAGTTAAAAATACAATTTAAAATAAATTTAAAAATAAATAAATAAATAAAGATCACAGAATAAGGCAGAAAATATACAGTACCTGTCAAAAGTTTGGAAACATTACAATTGTTTAATGTTTTAGAAGTCTCTTCTGCTCACCAAGGCTGCATTTATTTGATCAAAAATACAGTAAAAACAGTGTAAAATATTATTACAATTTAAAATGGCTGTTTTCTGTGTGAATATATAGTAAAATATAATTTATTCCTGTGATCAAAGCTGAATTTTCAGCATCATTACTCCAGTCTTCAGTGTCACATGATCCTTCAGAAATCATTCTAATATGATGATTTGCTGCTCAAGAGACATTTATGATTATTATCAGTGTTGAAAACAGTTGTGCTGTTTCAGATTTCCATGGAAACCATGATACCATTCAAACATTTGTGGTATATTTAAAAAAAAAAAAAAAAAAGAGTAAAATTAATACTTCAATTCAGCAAGGATGCATTAAATTGATCAAATGTGACATTATTAATGTTAATAAATGCTTTAATAAATGTAATAAATGCTGTTCATTGAACTTTCTATTCATCAAAGAATCCTGAAAAATAAAATATGTCACAGTTTCCACAAAAATATGAAGCAGCACAACTGCTCAAGGTGTATGTGGCAGCTATTGCAGAGTATCACCCCCATTTCTGGCCAGTCGGTAGCTGGGAACGAGCTGGTTGTTATGTTCCTTAAAGGGGCCTGAAAGCTGAAACTGCTCACCCCCATTTGGTTTGACTTTTCCGTCAATGCCCTCCATTCGAGCCGCTACAGTCGGCCAACTTGTGGGTGCTATTACTTAAAGCCGCACCAACATCGGTTAAGTGAGTTGGAAACCTGCAGAAGCTTTCCATTAGTGTCTCCTGCCTTGAGATCGGACAGAATGAGTGTAAGGTCATCCTTAAGCCATGGCACGGTTATGTGCCTTAGGTGCTCTCCGCTCACTTCAGAGCACAGGCTGTAACCTTGACAGCTCTCCCCAACTCTTGCTGTGCCCAGTTCAGGCCCTTAAAGTGTATATTGTGACTTCCGACTCTTGGAGCAGCTTTTCGTGTGCTTCGGAGGCCACACCAAAGGACTGCCGGTGATGAAGAAAAGACTGTCCCATTGGATTGTGGATGTGATTATGGTGGCCTACACATCATTAGGCCTGCAGTGTTCTATTGGACTCCACCAGGGGAATGGGTTGGTCATTGCCCTTTACGTTTGCCAGATTCGACTGTATAACCTGGTCCAGATTTGCTTCAGAGCTCAGCCCAGTCCAGTCTTGCTCTGCATGGGTTGGATTCTGTTCTCTGGATCAGACCTGTCGTTGATATGCTCAGTCTGGTTTCAGCTTTCTGCCTGCTGTACAGATCTGCTCTTTACTAATAAACTGCTCTTCACATAATGAAACCCTTTTATTTGGTCTAAAATATGAAACCCTTATATATACCGTTTATATATGTCAAATAATGAAGTTATTAGATTATGAATTATGCACAAAATCTTTGGTTAAAGGGATAGTTTACCCAAAAAAATGACCATGATGTCATGTTTCACAGCACACAGAACCAAATAGTTTGGAAATATTTATTTGTTAATTTCATTATGATTTTATGTTTCTTCAGATTCACCAGATGTTCGTGTCTTTGTGAGGAAAGTTCCTGGTGATCGAAGTAAGCTAAATCTGACGTGTCTGGCCACTGGTTTCTACCCCAGAGATGTTCAGATGAACATTAGATTGAACAGAAACATCCTTGAGCATCAAACATCTTCTGGAATCAGACCAAATGATGATGAAACCTTTCAGATGAGAATCAGTGTGAAGATCGACTGTAATTATGAAGGATCTTATGACTGTCATGTCATTCACAGCAGTCTGACAGAACCAGTTACAGTAGAATGGGGTAAAGTCCCAGTTCATTTTTGAGTGAATATGTGCAGAATGACCTTTATACAGTAACACTCCTTCTGCATGTATAACATATGAAAATTAATACAAGTCAGTGCTGTTAATATGACCATATTAACCATTAAAGTGCCTCAATTCACTTTGACAGGTTAAATGCATTTATAATGTTTGTTTTCTTCTTCATTCTGCAGATAGAACAAGTTCTGACAGTGAAACAGAATCTCGATGGCGTTTTATAGCAGGAGCAGCAGCAGCTGTGGTCGCAGGTCTAGGGTTTTTGTTTTGGTTTTGTTTTAAAGTTCAAAAGGTGAGTTCTAAATATTCAACATGATCATTATCTTGATTTGAAACATCTTTGTTTAAAATATATTTTAAAATGTATGAATCAGGGGTGGACAGTTTGACAGTATATACTGAATGATAGTAGAAACATCTGAACTAATCAAAATTTGATGATAATTTTCATTATTTTCATTAGTTGTTTAAAATGACTCAGTAGTTTAATATGTGGTTCTAAGATTAATGCATTAACGTGTTGAATTCTGCATCTATGTACTCGTGCTGAAGTGTTTATAAACTTCTGCTTTATCTTTTATGTTTTTCTAGGTTCAAAGTCATAATGTTGTAGAATCACAAACTTCTGTCCCTAATCCTGACACTGAACAAGCTGCGATCAGTCTGTTCAACTACGAGATAGGAGTCACACTACTGACTGGGATCTGAGGAGTGTCAGCCTCAGACATCAGCTGTGTTTACACTGCAAATCTTAATGCACAAATCCAATCTTTTTACCATATCCGATTTTTTACATATCCGATTCACTTTAGACACGACTGGTATCCGATACCTGTGTTTACAATAATCCCCGTCTAAAATTATACATTGGTGATTGATTTACTATGTGACATTGACCCTCTGGTTTTTAATAGCCGTACTAAAATTATTTATTACCGGAGAAAACCTGTTCACTTCTTAATATTCTGTATTATTATTATTATTATTTTATGATTTGTTCATTGATGGAAAGCAATGTGAGGCAGATCTTCATATTTACTTGTAAATGTGAGTATATATTTCTATAGCTCTGATTTATTTTAAAGTGAAATTTTGGCCGCCCCTGAAACGGCTCATATTATTGACATTACCTGAGCAATTTAGTTTATGCAAGCTAGAAAACTTGTGCAAGAACACGCATGTATGGACAGAGCAAAAACGTGTTTAAAATACACGTGCATTAACTTGAAAGCTTGTCCTGTTTGACTTGTTGTTAATGCTGCTAAACTGAATGTATAGCAGAACATCTGCTTCAACAATATTAACAACAACACTGAAGTATGAGAGTATGTGGTTTATCAATCACTCAGACGCACGTTAAAGTCACACTTGTTACTACGGCAGTAAAAACAAGTTTACTTTCACAATTGTCGTTTGATGGGGGAAAAGTAAAACTGTTGTGTTTTATTTAAAGTGAAAATAAAATATCATCGTGTCATACTCAGGATATCTGCCAGCCCACAGATGTCAAGAACCAGCCCTGGTACAAGATATGTTAAATGAAATGTAAATTAAAGAATACTTGGGAAACTTTCTTGCTTCTTGCTGTTAAGGTTTAACAACATCTGTTTTCATAGTGCACTATAATAAATGAATGCATAAAATATACATCTGTTATAGTTTTTTTCTTTTTTTTTTTAAGAAATTTTGATTTTGATGGGCAGTTAAGGACAAGGTGAGTTGATGAGTTGACTAGTCTACTAATAAGTCGACGTGTTTAGTTAGTAACATTCAAGTGGAACATTTAGCCAGGAAATAGCCGAATATAGGCAACTTTTTTTGCAAGTTAACTGTCATGGCAACAGGAAACAACTTTCCAGTCTCCTGAACAGCAGCACAGTCACTGTGGCATCAGAAACACTGCAGAGAAAAGGCCTCTAATGCTGTGATGAGTACGATCCATTCATTAGATGTAAGATCTTCTTCTGTTTTATTTTGTAATTGTTTTATCACATATTCAATGTAAAGCCCTATGCAATGTTTGAGTTACAGTTCTTATCAGTCAACATCTGTGATTTCATGTAAGGCTTATGTGTAGGACTCGTATGTTATAGCAGGGGTGGTGTGGCAGCCTCATTCCTGTGTTTGATGTTTCAGCACTTCTTCATGACCTGATTATAAAACAAGACATTAACAGAGGAGCATCATAAGGATGGTTCAAGATGGCCCAAGCAGACAATGTCACAAATGACTGCAATTGCAGGTTTCAAACAGAGATGGCAACAAAGATGCAAAACTTACGGACTGCAGCTTTAAGAATAACTTTGTTATTGCTACTTCTGTCTGTTCCTGTTAAAGGATTAGTTCACTTTCAAATAAAAATTTCCTGATAATTTACTCACCCCCATGTCATCCAAGATGTCCCTGTCCTTCTTTTTTCAGTCGAAAAGAAATTAAGGTTTTTGTTGAAAACATTCCAGGATTATTCTCCTTATAGTGGACTTTAATTGGCCCCAAACGGTTGAAGGTCAAAATGTCAGTTTTAGTGCAGCTTCAAAGAGCTTTAAACGATACCAGACGAGGAATAAGGGTCTTATCTAGAGAAACGATCGATCATTTTCTAAAAATAAAATAAAAAATGATATATGTTTTAACCATAGACACTCGTCTTGAACTAGCTCTCTTCTTCTTCTTCTCTATTAGAATTCCGGCAGTGTACAATCTGACAATGTGCTAGTGCAAGTATAGAGTACCTCAGGGATGATGTGTTTTTGTAGGCAAAACCCGGAAGAGAGTTAGCATTTTAGGACTTCCGGTTCCATCGCCCCGAAGTCTATGGGTTTTTTGAATGGGTTTTTGCTAAATCGCCTGAAATAAGGTCTGTGGTAAACAAAGCCTCTAAATATTTTCACGTTTTGATCTATGACATAAAACACACCAGTTAAAACCCGCTTGTGATTTTTTAAACCTTTATTGTGGCGGTTGCTAACAAGTTGCTGAAAGGGACTACTTCCTTTGGCGGGGACTTTAGACGTCATCATGACAAACAGGACATTTGGACAGCATTTCTCATGAAAAAGTGGATAAGTATTCATACACAGCGCAGATCATAATCAGCGAGCATGTTTTTGAATAAAGTTGTTGTGTAAATAAAGTTTGAGGAAGCTTGGTGGTGGTGACGTTGATCCGCGACCATGGTGTGCTGTAGTCCGTTTATAGCCTACTGTTACTTTTTATATCTGACGACTTTATTCAGGCTTCAAAATGTGTAAATGTTGTGTTACTTTGTAAAGATTATCTTGATAGACAAAACGTGTAAGTGTCATAACCCTTTGTTAAACACAGAGCTTATTTTTTGCGATTTTCCAAAAGTCTACGGGAAAAATGCATAGGCAATCGAGGGAACCCGTGCGCCGCTAACTTCCACGTTGGCCTACAAAAACACGTCATCCCTGAGGTACTCTATATAACAATTTAGTTCAAAATTTGACCTGTGGAGGGCAGTAATACACTTAGCAGCGTCTACACTGCCAGAATTCTAATAGAGAAGAAGAAGAAGACAGCCAGTTCAAGACAAGCGTCTATGGTTAAAACGTATATAATTTTTTATTTTTTTTAGAAAATAATCGATCGTTTCACTAGATAAGACCCTTATTCCTCGTCTGGTATCGTTTAAAGCTCTTTGAAGCTGCACTGAAACTGACATTTTGACCTTCAACCGTTTGGGGCCAATTGAAGTCCATTATGAGGAGAATAATCCTGGAGTGTTTTCATCAAAAACCTTAATTTCTTTTCGACTGAAGAAAGAAAGACGTGAACATCTTGGATGACATGGGGGTGAGTAAATTATCAGGAAATTTTTATTTGACAGTGGACTAATCCTTGATTTTGAATTAAGTTGCCTTTTTGTCCTAGACACTGTTTAAAACAATTGCACTTCTCCTATTTATTGTCTCCTTAAGATGAATCACTTGTATTTCTCATTTTTAAGTCACTTCAGATAAGATTCTGCTAAATGAACAAATGTAAATGCTTCGAAAACGAAATGTTCTGATTGTGTCTAAATGGTATGCTACATTTTTAAAAATACATAATACACAAAACAGCTGGAAGGGAGTTTGTTCTTTGAGACCATAAGGAAAATGGTAACACTTTACAATAAGATCTCATTTGTTTACATTAAAATATTAACTAACAGTGAGCAATATTGTTACAGTATTTATTCATATGTGCTAACATTAGTTAATAAAAATACAGTTCATTGTTTGTTGATGTTAGTTTACGGTGCATAAAAGAATGTTAACAAATACAACTTTTGATTTTAATAATGTATTAGTAAATGCTGAAATTACCAGAAAAGACTAAGAGACCACCTCAAAATGATTGGTTTCTCTGGCTTTATTGTTTATAGGTATAAGTTTGAGTTGTTTTATCCTGTAAACTACTGACAATATTTCTCCCAAATTCAATAAAGTTCAGTCATTACAAAGCAGAATAAAACAGTAATGATCTCTAAATTTATGTATAGAATTTATTTTTGAAAATGTATTTATAAAGTTACTTATTCTTGTCTAAACTTCATGAGCAGCTCTTTGTATGAATGAAAGTGAAGGTGTGATTTCAGCAAGCAGCCAGTGAGGGGCAGCAAATGCGTCAGCTGTGTTTTTAACAAAATCAAATGGCGAGATGTTTCACACGCGCTCGTTTAAAAACATTTCCTTTACATTTACAGCAATGACCTGGCTTGTTCGTCACTCTTGTCCAAGTGATGTGCATCAAGGTAAGAACAGAGTTCATTTGTTTACTGCTGAGACGTGTCTACAAATGTATAAACTAAACATTTTGAGTTTGCTTTCAGGTTAGGCTACACTCTCAGAAAAAAAGTACAGAATCAGTTTTCCACATTCGTAAAATCAGCCTCTTGGCAACTATCATACCAAATAATATAGCTTGCCTTTCATGTATATCAAACATCTCTAGATTACTAGATATCCCAAGAATATCTGGTTCGAGATTCTTTTTAAATGCTTTAGAAAAACAATCAAATACACTTTCGCAATATTCCTGTAATTTATGGCACAACCATAGTGTGTCAGTTAAGGATCCCTCTGCTACTTTACATCTATTGCAGAGTGGAGAAACCACTGGATAAATGCTGTGTAATTTCACCTTAGATCAATATATTCTATGCAAAACCAAAAGATTTTTAAATGAACAAATGTATTAAAATTAAATAAGACAGTATGTATGGCTCCTACAGTCATGATGAACAAAATGTGTAATAAACTGAAAGCCAACGGAAATCCTGTTAGGTTTTTGTGCAACATGCCATATATTCGACACAGAAACATAAGATAGAAGTAGTCTAATCAAAACAAAAGAATTATATTGTACAGAAATGCTGCCACTTATTTATTCAGTGTTGTGTTCTGACAGGAATGTGTGACATCATGTTGTAACAAATCCCTGACCTGGAGGTACGAGTTTTCCAGGTGCAGTTGAAGGCAGAATTTACTTTATTGATTTATCACATAACTCAAGATTACAGCGTTTCCAACTCCACTTGAAGGGCACATTACACTCGCAGAGGATAATAACTAAGCATTCTGACCACTATCACACCTGCACTGTATTTAATTGATTGTGTTGTTCGAGAAGATGCATCTGCAGAAACAAGCAACCCAAATGCTGGACTAATGCATAGACTGACATTTTCTCAACAGTTGTCTCACAGTGTGAGAAAACAAAATCAAGTCTTGGACATTTTAGGTAATTAAGAAATCCCTGTCTTGTGTTTTTTAAGGTCAATAAAAGAGGACATGTATGGTCACTATACATGACAAGACTTTTTGTCCTAATAAAAAGTGTTGCATACTTCTGTTGTGTGTGTGTTTTCATTGTTGTTTGTGTTTCATATGTTCCTCAGAGAAACACTTCCTCCATTACAAGTTCACAGTCCTGACTAAAGCAGACACATTCCAGTGCTGTGCTGTGCTGTGGGTGTGTGTGACGACAGACAGATCAAACACTTCAGTAATGAAGAAAGAGTCTGGATTCTGACTGAAGATGACTGGACTGAACCTCCAGATCCACCTGATTCTAGAGACTGGTTCATACATCAGATCAGGACTCTGACAAACTGTGAAAACTCACAGTGTTCTGGTGAGATTCATGATTTACTCTTATTCATTATCAGATATTATATTTACTGTAAGTTTGTCATGAGTGTTGTTCTGTGATTGTAGAGCTTCATGTTCTTCAGAGAATAATTGGCTGTGAACTGGAGAAACTTCCTGATGGAACAGTGAGTCTGACTGTCTTTGATGAATATGGATTTGATGGAGAGGATTTTATATCCTTTAATTCTGACACTATGAAGTGGATTGATAAAGTCCAAATGCCAAGGAAACCAAGAAGGAATGGGATCGTCACACAAAACACAACCAGCTCCTGCAGGATTTCCACAAGAACTACATGAACTGGATCTCAACATTTCACAACACAAAAAAGGGTAAGTTCTGATTACATCATTTAATTATTGTGTTTCTAATTCTTGATAAAGAGGTGATTTATCATCATTCAATAACAAATAAATACCAATTGAGACAGTTGAAAATGTTCTTTTGAGTGTCAGGACTTGTTTAGTCTAGTCCTGTTTGGCTTCAGTGCTCTGCTCAGTCCAGTCTTTCTCTGTCTGGGTTGGTTTCTGCTCTCTGGCTCAGTCTGGTTTGATCTTTCTGCCTGGTGTATGGATCTGCTCTCTTCTAGCTCTCTTGTTTATTGTTGCTTTCTCAGATGGACCTTCTGGTTCAGATCCTTTCTGTCTGGCTGCTGGTTGCCTGTTTCTCTTCACCACCGCTCTGCCAATCTGGACTCTGCCCTGCCAGTTGGTGACCTGTGCTTGTTTTTCTCATGGTGTACCGAACGCGCCCCACCCCCTGCTGCCCTGGCCCATTGATTCTAAATGACGAATACAGTAGCCTAACCACCATTAATCGCAATAAACTCCACGTTTTGTTACTTCCAATAAGAATCAAAGTGTCATCTTTAAAAATCTGTCCATTATACAGGCGCCTCATTTCAAGCGGGAGCACAAGTAAACGCGATCATCTCTTCCTCTTTAATGCTAGTTACAGAATAAACATGAATGAACATCTGAAGGTATGTTGAAAGATACAGTACAACTTACTGAAAGATAATATCTTGTGTAATCGCTCAATCAGTGTTTCAACGGCGGAAAGACCTCAATAAAACAGCTTGTAAACACTGTCACCTAGCATTTACCTCAGGCGAGTCCACAGCTTGTCAGTTCGTCAGAGAACTCTAAATATATAGAACGCTATATATAGAATATATAGAACGCTAAATATATGCACTATATTAGCTTAAATATTCATTATATTTCATTTAACTTATTAGTGATGTCTTGATTATTTAGTATGATTATTTGTTCAAATAAATCTATCATGAAAATGACAGCCACTGTGTAAATTATTATATTTCAACAACGAATTGGAGTAAAAACATAATTTTATAATTAGATTTAGAAGTTAATGCAAAAACTGCCTTATGTGCAGTTTACATGTTTACATATAATTTGTTATTTGAGTGTTGATTATTATATCAAAAAATAAATAGCAACTGAATTTAGGCTAATAGTTTGGGCTCTGGACCTTTATTATTATAGTAATGTGATTCTTCATTTAAAGACAGAGACACACTTTGTTCAGTAAAATACTGTTTAATAAAATAAAAGCAAAACCGTTTGTAAAAGCAGTGTTCTCCCCCTGCTGTACCTAATTGAACCGAACCGAACCGTGACTTCAAAACCGAGGTACAAACCGAGCCGTCAGTTTTGTGTATTGTTACACCCCTATTAATTTCTCACCCTCGTGTCATTCCAAACTCGTAAGACACTAGTAAGACACGTGTCTGAGATTAATATTTTGTAAATAAAGTGGTAAATTGTTTTTCTGGGTTTTTTTTGCGCAAACAGAGCACAGAGTCACATGAATTATTTTAATGATGTCTTTACTACCTTTCTGGGGCTTGAAAGTGGTAGTTTCATAGACTGTCTATGGAGGGACAGAAATCTCTCAGATTTCATTAAAAATATCTTCATTTGTGTTCTGAAGATGAATGAAGGTCTTACGGGTGTGGAACGACATGAGGGTGAGTAATTAATGACAGAATTTTCATTTTTGGGTGAACTAACCCTTTAAAGGTGTCATGAACTGGATTTTTTTTTTATTTCATAGTGTTTCCTGAGGTGAACTTATAATGTTAGTATGATTTTTACATCATAAAATGTCATAATTTAGAAATAAAAGGCCATTTTTCTACCCTGATTTTAGCCCTCGCTCAGATTTAAGGGGCGTGTCTGCTGTGAGACTTCAGTGTAAACACCCACTGCTGTGATTGGCTGACATGTTTGCATATGAAATAAGTCTTACATGTGGAACTGGTGCTGCCTGCGAAAACTTTACCACGTTTTTACTATTAGGGCCTACAGCTGCCAAGATTAACTAATTGGGAAAAGTGTTGATTATAGCACTATTTCGGTCTATTCCTGTCACATGAAAGTGTGCAGCGATGAGCACTGTAGCCGATGACAGACAGCCTGTTGATCGTGTGATGGTAGTGATCATGTCATTGGAACTTGGTGTCTGCACTCTCATGAATGCTTTCACCATAACTAGTTTGCAAACATGATGTAAATAAAGCAAGTGGTTCATTGTGCAGTCACTGATTATAACGGGAGTTTTGGCGAGAGTCCAGATAAACTCGTGCTGTGTGATTAACAGCTTCAGCCATTATAAGGAGAACGTTCTCTGATCGCTTCTGTATATAATTTAATCACAATTTAGTAACGCATAAATATTTAGTACATATCAAGCGATCTGTAATAACAGACAAATCAATAGTGAATACGTAATAAAAACAATTACTCACGCTTGTGTGGAGCGACATTACTGTTTGATCCAATATAGTCGGCACAGCATCGTCTTTTAGTTTCAGTCTTCCTGAAAATCCTGCGTTGAATTGTGCCTTATTTGTACAAATCCGTAGTAAAATGAAGTGAACAAAGAACCAAGTTCTTATGGACACAGTCTGGAACTTCATTAAAAATAACATTCATCCACTCTTTCCTAATGTTGGGATCAGAAGGCAGGACTGTTTTTCCACAGCTTGGCACTGCACAGCATCTTGCTGTCTTCGGAGCCATCTTTATCATTTGGTTTCTGTGTAGACCTGCGTTTGCCTCTCTCAGTGTGAATCGGTGGGCGGGGCTAAACAGGCAGTGATGTAGAAGCAGCGGTTGATCTTCTTCTGCGGAGGCGGTGCTTAGCCACACTATTACGTCATAAAGTGACACATTTCAGAACGTGTCGTTTTGGCAGACTGGCTTCAATATAAGCTGTTTTTAGATTAACTAGAAAGTTTTGAGTTCTGAAACTAGTGCAATGAGCTGTTATATGTCAAAAGATGAAAAAAAAAAAAAGATCTGTCATTTACTCACCCTCATGTTATTCTAAATATTCTTAAAACTTTCTTTTGTACAACACAAAGTTTTAAGAACATGAAGAACACTTTTTCACAGAACCAAACTCTTTGTAAGTGTTTGTTTGTTAATTGCATTATTATTTTCTGCTCCAGGTTCTCCAGATGTTCGTGTCTCTGTGAGGAAATCTCCTGATGATCACAGTAATCTGGTTCTGACGTGTCTGGCCACTGGTTTCTACCCCAGAGATGTTCAGATGAACATTAGATTGTACAGAAACATCCTTAAGGATCAAACATCTTCTGGAATCAGACCAAATGATGATAAAACCTTTCAGATGAGAATCAGCATGAAGATCAACAGAAACCATGAAGGATCTTATGATTGTTTGCTCATTCACAGCAGTCTGACAGAACCAGTTTCAGTAAAATGGGGTAAATATCATGATAAATTCAGTTGCTCACATATTTATAACAGGAGAACAAGATGCTGAGATAGATTAATGTTTCTCACAGCAAACAATTACATTTAAAGTGCTTTGATTCAGTTTAACAGTTCATAATATTGATAAAAAAAAAACATTAATTAAAAAATATTCAGAATGGTTTTGTTTATATTTTTTTCTTCATTCTGCAGATGGAACATGTTCTGACTGTGAAATGGATTATACTTGGATTGTTATTGCAGTAACAGCTGCAGTTCTAGTTCTCATGATTGTGATTGGTTACTTCATCTACAAAAGCAGAAGGTCAAATGGTGAGTTATGAATATTCAACACTGTTGCTTTAAGTGTCTTGTTGTTGTAAATATTCTTGTTTTAAAGACATTTGAAAATGTATGAACAAGGGATGAACAATTTTGTCTATATACCAACAGTAGAAATATGTGAACGAGTAGAGATTTTGATGATTTTTGATTAATTTTACTCTGCAGCTAAATATGAAAGAACATTATTGTATGCATTGAATTCTGTATTTACGAAAAATAAATAAATAAATAAATAAATTAGCTGTACTCAGGCTCAAGTTTTTATATAATCTGCTTTATCTTTTCTAGGTCAGAAGGAAACAGTGGAGAATAATATTATGATGACAGGAAATCTGAATAATAATCCTCTCCACACACAGGTATCTACATTACATTTAATGTCTGTCTTTGTGCAGAGAATCATAATTCAGTCCAAAGCTTCAAACAGTAAACCTGCAGTCGATAGTTGAATAAATAAATTTCTAGACCTGGAAAAAATCTTAAGAAGTCTTGGAATTTTTTAAAATTATGAATCTAAATGTTTCTAGTTTTGTCGAGGTCTAAAATATTTTATGAGGTAGAAATTGCAATTTGAAAAATATCCCGATAATCACAAATGACTGGAAAAGTCATAAAAAGTGTAAACATTGAACATTCAGTTATTGAACCTGGATAAATCATGGAATGATTTTATTTTAATAATGATTTTATTTTCATATATTGCCACTCTTAGTTTCTGTCAATAATAAAGTTCTTCAAATGTTGTTTTTGATAAGTGTTCGAAAACATGGAGAAACACTGGTTTATGGGTTCTAATTAGAAATTAAATGTTTTTCATTTTCTTTAAATCTGAGGAGAAACAGTCCTAGGATTATTATGACTATATAAATTTTCAGTTTACTTTTTTTGCCTTCAGCTGTTTCTAATGTCTGTTTATGGGTCACTAATTTAATAAGAATAATTAATCATGTTAGTCTCTGTTGATTATGTTTCTTTATGATCGGTTGAAATATGATGCTACAAACTTCACATTTGACAATTTATTGAAACATTTACAGGATCAAGAACACTTCATATTTGTTATGTGTGTAAAAATATTATTTTTTGTTTTTGTTTCAGGGAAATGGAAATGGTGATTTAGGAAATGGTGTATTATTGCAGTCAAACATCAGAGCGGTTTAAAATGGCCACACTGACTATGATGAAATTATACACTGAAGTTTATATTAAGTATTTTGCACTGTAAATGGATGTTTTACATTTCCATGGTTGCTATAATAACAATAATAATTCTGTAGTGGTGACTGCTGCTAAACAAAGAGGTTGGATGGAATAGAGAAAGAACTCTAAAATAATGCAATAAATATCAAAATTACAGTCTTTAATGCAATTTAATTATAAATTAACATTAGAATTATTAGAAATAAAAAATATAAAAACTTAATTTTTATAGAAGTTTACATGAATTTATTGTTAAAACTGTATGTCATCACAGTCTGTGAAAAGAAGGTAATGACGGTTGATGACATTATGGTTTTAAATAAAGTGTTTCTTGTAACACTGTGACCTCTATTAAAAGGGATAGTTCACCCCAAAATGAAAATTATCCCATGATTTACTCACCCTCAAGTCATCCTAGGCATATATGACTATCTTCTTTCAGATGAACACAATCGGAGATATATTTAAAAATATCCTGGCTCTCCAAAGATTTATAATGGGAGTGAATGGAGGGGTGAGATTTTGAAGCCCAAAATAAGTGCATCCATCCATCATAAAAGTAATCCATACGGCTCCAGGGGGTTAATAAAGGCCTTCTGAAGCGAAGCGATGCGTTTTTGTAAGAAAATCTAATAATGTATCTAATAATACAATCTAAACTAGCTTCCGGCAGATGACCGTACACATAACTCGTGAAGCGACGTGTGACGCAGGATGTAGGAGTATCGTAAGCTTAAACGCCTCTTGCGGTTCAAACAAATAGGGCTGGGCAACAAACTCAAGCTCCTTTTTATGAAATCCTCCAACATTTCTCTTTAAAAATTCTAATTTGTGACAGGTGTTTTGTTTTGCTCTATCTTCTGCGCTTCCACGTTCATTGTGTCATGCGTCAGGTCAGAGGTCACTCTTCTGGCGCAAATCGATGCGTACGACTTACAAAAACCCAAAAAATATTCTCGTCGCTTTATAATATTAAGGTAGAACTACTGAACTCACATGAACTGATTTAAATATGTTTTATAGTACCTTTATGGATCTTGAGAGGTTCGGTGGCTTTGCTCTCAATAGAGACCTCACTGAGCCATCGGATTTCATCAACAATATCTTAATTTGTGTTCTGAAGATTAACGAAGGTCTTACGGGTGTGGAACGGCACGAGGGTGAGTAATTAATGATAGAATTTTCATTTTTGGGTGAACTAACCCTTTAATGCACAAATCCAGTCTTTTTACCATATCCGATTCACTTTAGACACGACTGGTATCTGATACCTGTGTTTACAATAATCCCCGCCTAAAATTATTCTGTTGGTGATTGATTTGCTGTGTGACATTGAGCCTCTTGTTTTTAATAGCCATACTAAAATTATTTATTATCGGAGAAAAACTTCATAGTTCACTTCTTAATATTATTATTATTATTATTAGGCTATTATTATTATTATTATTATTATTATTTTACGATTTGTTCATTGATGGAAAGCAATGTGAGGCAGATCTTCATATTTACATGTGAATATGTATTTCTATAGCTCTGATTTATTTTAAAGTGAAATTTTGGCCGCCCCTGAAACGGCTCATATTATTGACATTAACTGAGTAGTTTAGTTTATGCAAGCTAGAAAACTTGTGCAAGAACACACATGTATGGACAGAGCAAAAACGTGTTTAAAATACACGTGCATTAACTTGAAAGCTTGTCCTGTTTGACTTGTTGTTAATGCTGCTAAACTGAATGTATAGCAGAACATCTGCTTCAACAATATTAACAACAACACTGAAGTATGAGAGTATGTGGTTTATCAATCACTCAGACGCAGGTTAAAGTCACACTTTTTACTATAGTAGTAAAAACAAGTTTACTTTCAGAATTGTCGTTTGATGGTGGAAAAGTAAAAACTGTTGTGTTTTATTTAACCCTCAAGTAGAACTAATTTCCTGTTTACACTTGTTGTCTTTGGGGTCAGTATGACCCCAAAATTGAAAGCGTAATTGTAAAAAATATATAAATTTTCAATAATACAAATAATATATCATTTTTTTTGTTTGCTTCTCATCTATACATTAATGCTGTGTTTTGGGAGATTTGAAGTACTTTTTTACCCATTTACTGCACAATTACCCAACTACCCCTTTAGCATGCATAAAAAAAATTACATTTTTATGAAAAAAACACTTTAATAAAGGTAAAAAATAAATATAAGTTGTTTCAGGATATTGATCTAGGTGTTAGAAGCTGAATTCTGCCATCTGTTGGTTAGAATTAAAAGCATTTTTTGAAGGGCAATGGCAATTACCATATCTAGCCAGCAGAGGTCCATAGAGATCCATTCATTTTTCTGGATGTGGCTTACTGCTCCTTTCTGAGGAATATTTTGTAAATATATATATTTAAACATTTTAAAATACATTTTAATCAGTATTTTTGTAAAAGTCTATAATTTGTGGTGTAAAAAATTTGACTAGATTTAGATTTTTGTATGAATTATTGATTTTATTTGCCAATTTCTATAAAAATGCTCTATATTGCAGTCACACCTATTTGTGTGAGTGTGTGTGTGTGTGCGTGTGTAAGTGATCATGTTCATTCCACATTTATTTTGTGCTCTAGTCCTAGACCTTCATTTATGTGTGAAAATTTTCTGATTTTTGCATTAATTATTGATTTTATTTGCCAATTTCTATAAAAATGCTCTCTATTGCAGTCACACCTATTTGTGTGTTTGTGTTTGTGTGTGTGTGTGTGTGTGTGTGTGCGTTTGTAAGTGATCATATTCGTTCCACATTGCTTTTGTGCTCTAGTCCCAGGCCTTCATTTATGTGTGAAATTTTCAGATTTATGCATGAATTATTGTTTATTTTTGCCAACTTCTATACAATGCTTTCTATTGCAGTCACACCCCTGTGTGTTTATGTGTGTGTGTTTGTGTTTTTGTGTGTGTGTGTGTGTGTGTGTGTGTGCACGTGTGTGAGTGATCATGTTCATTCCACATTTATTTTTTGCTCTAGTCCTAGACCTTCATTTATGTGTGAGAATTTTCTGATTTTTGCATGAATTATTTATTTTATTTGCCAATTTCTATAAAAATGCTCTCTATTGCAGTCACACCTATTTGTGTGTTTGTTTGTGTGTGTGCGCATGTGTGAGTGATCATATTCGTTCCACATTGCTTTTGTGCTCTAGTACCAGGCCTTCATTTATGTGTGAAAATTTTCAGATTTATGCATGAATTATTGTTATTTTTGCCAACTTCTATAAAATGCTTTCTATTGCAGTTACACCCGTGTGTTTATGTGTGTGTGTTTGTGTTTTTTTGTGTGTGTGTGTGTGCACATGTTTGTGTGATCATGTTCATTCCACATGTCTTTTGTGCTCTAGTCCCAGACCTTCATTTATGTGTGAAAATTTTCTGATTTATGCATGAATTATTGATTTTATTTGCCAATTTCTATAAAAAGGCTCTCTATTGCAGTCACACCCCTGTGTGTGTTTGTGCGCGCGCACGCACGTGTGTGTGAGTGGTCATGTTCATTCCACATTGCATTTGTGCTCCAGAACCAGGCCTTCGTTGTGGTATGAAATTTTTTGGATTTATGCCGGATTTATTGATTTTATTTGACAAATTAAAAAAAAAAATCGTATTTTTTTGCATTTCCCATTCATTTTCAATTGGGGTCATATTGACCCCAAAGACAACATTAATAAAAAATTTTTTTACATGCCTTTAGAATAACCGAATCAAGCCCAGTGTTTCTGTGTGTGTGTACAGAGAGATAAAGTAGGAAAAGTCCCAAAATTTTATTCCACTGAGATGAAGGGAACCATTTTTATGTATTCAAGAAATGTCGATTGGGGTCATATTGACCCCAAGGACAAATTGAGGGAATGAACAAAACTTTTCAGAAGTTTTTTTCTTTGTCTTTAAATGCATATTTTAGTAACTAACACTTAATCTGTGCAGATCTCAGACAGAATGATCAATGATCTGCTGGAGAATCCCACTGATTTCACTCATATATATCATGTAAATGTGATGAATGAATCTGCTGCAAATGATTCTGTAAGCATGTTATTCTGAATGTTTGTGTGGTATACTCACACTTGCCTTGTAAGAGCTTTTATTAAAGAAAGTGATTAGTCAGAGATCTTAAATATACAACAGAATGGCGACATTTAGTATACGTGAGGGAGGAGAGTCTGATTAAGAGGATTCTGATTGGCTGAGACTCACGGAGAGGCGTGTCCAGGATCCAAGATGCAGTCGACAACGAATTTAAATACCTTTACGACTGGAATTCATGTACCTCAGGAATGAAAACGAAAGTGTGATTTCATCAAGCAGCCAGTGAGGGGCAGTAATGCGCTCAACACAACCCGGAAGAGACGAGAGAAACTTTCGCTTTAATGTAAATCTGTTCAAGACGCTCGTCTGAAATATAAAGGAAAAAATGGTTGAGAGGCTCTAGTTTTAAAACATTGTTGGTGTAGACAGGAATGTTTTTGCTTATTTTTTTATTGTTTCTCTCTTCATTTAGAGATGCGCAGCAAGGTAAGAACACGGTTTATTAGTTTCAGTAGATGATCGACAGCAAAATAACAATCTACAAATTGCAGTCATTTACAAACATACTATGAATAGTGTTATAATAGCCTATTATAAAATGTAATGTAAAATAAAATACAATTTTACAGTAGCCTATACTTTAGAAGAGTTTGTTTTCAGGTTTTGTTTAAGTTAGTTTTATCCACCATTTTTCAATCTTTTACATAAGTCATTGCTTGTGTTTATAATGTATGTTTCTCAGAAAAACACTTCCTGCACTACAAGTTCACAGCCCTGACTAAAGCAGACACATTCCCAGAGTTCAGTGCTGTGGGTGTGTGTGATGACAGACAGATCAAACACTGTAAAGATCGACTCTGGGTAAGAGAGAGTCTGACTGTGGATAACTGGACCAAATCTCCTGCAAACCCACCTGATCATAGAGACTGGTTCATTCATCAGCTGTACTCTCTGTCAAACTGCACAAACTCACAGTGTTCTGGTGAGTTTAACACTCTTTATCAATTATCAGACATGTTATTAAACTGCATATTCATCGACGAATCTCATGAGTGTTGTTCTGTGATTGTAGAGCTTCATGTTCTTCAGAGAATAATTGGCTGTGAACTGGAGAAACTTCCTGATGGAACAGTGAATCTGACTGTCTTTGATGAATATGGATTTGATGGAGAGGATTTTATATCCTTTAATTCTGACACTATGAAGTGGATTGAGAAAAACCCCAAAGCCAAAAGAACCAAAAATAAATGGAACAGTCAAACAGAACGAAACCAGTACATCAAGTATTTCCTCGAGACCTGCACTGACTGGATCTCATCATTTAACAACACAAAACAGAGTAAGTTCTAATCAGATCATTTAATTAGCCAAGTGTGAAATGTTCTTGATGCAGCAGATCATGTTTGTCTGGTTGAGTCTGCTGTCAGCTTGAAGCTTATCAGTTAAAGTTAAGAATAAAAAAGAGAATCATAAAGACAAACATTTGGTTAAATTGATAATTCACCTTTTCATAATTTTACTACCCATAATGTTGTTTCCCTTATTTGGAACACAAAAGGTGAATTCATGATAAAATGAATTCATTTTTTTTCACTGCACAAAAACTATGGAGATAATCAATTTATTTTCAAATATTTATCTGTTAACTTCTTTATGATTTTACGCTTCTTTGTGCTCCAGGTCAACCAGATGTTCATGCTTTTACAGCGAAATATGATCAATACAAGCTAAATCTGAGCTGTCTGGCCACTGGTTTCTACCCCAGAGATGTTCAGATGTTCATTAGGTTGGACAGAACTAAACTTAAGTGTCAAACATCTGGAATCAGACCAAATGATGATGGATCCTTCCAGATGAGAATCGGTGTGAAGATCGACAGAAACCTCAAAGGATCTTACGACTGTCTGCTCATTCACAGCAGTCTGACTGAACCAGCTTCAGTAGAATGGGGTAAATATCACTATAAATTCAGTCTTGAGTGAATATGTGAAGAATGGTCTTTATACAGTAACAATGCTTCTGCATAAATAGTGTGAAACTTAACTAGTCACAAATTCATAATAGCGAACATGAAACAGTTGAATGGGTTATTGTTGCTGGCCAGTTAAATCGCCCAGATTCAGATAAACAGTTTATAATGATGAAACAAATAATGTTTTTAGTTTTATATTTTTTTCTTCATTCTGCAGATGGACAATGCATTGACTGTAAAATGTCTCGTTGGCATATTATAACAGGAGTAACTGTAATTGTAGTTCTGATTCTGATTATATTTTGGTGGCTGATCTACAAAATGAAAACATTATATGGTGAGTTAACATGATCATTGTTTCTTTAAATGTCTGGACAGTATGAGAGTGGAATTGTGTGAATCGGTATAGTAATTTTCATAATGATTATTAACAAATGAGAAGTGTGATATCAGTGCAGACTGACAAACATGATATCTGTATGTATTTAAGTTTAGTGTATTTAAGTTTTTCTAAAATCTGCTTTGTTTGTTCTAGATCGACTTAGTGATGGTGGTAATGATGAAGATTCAGTCCCAGGACAAACTGCAGGTACAGTCCAGTGTGTGTTGGTGTGTTTTGATCAAGAGCATCTGTACTGGGATGTGAACAGGTTTATGTGCACCAATAGAAATGAAATAGTTTTAATTTTGGCTCCTTTTGAACAGGCATTGAGTCTCATGCACTAATAATTGCATGGATTATTCATATTCATATGAGAACTTCTTACGAATCAGCAACACATGCATACACACATGGATTTGTTCTTAAACTCGTTCGAATGTTAAGGATCAAGAAACACATGTTACATGTAACATAATTCTCTGTTGTTATTTCAGATGAGGACATCAGATACAAAACGGTGAAAGTGACTCAGAGGAGTCCTCGCCTAAGGAAGACCACGGTGTGCTAAAAACCTTATTCTACCTCATGTTTTATTTTGATTTTCTTTATCATTTGAGTAGCATGTATAAATGTTTTAAAAATACATAAAGCATCAAAGGTTGATTTGTGGTGTTTGTATGTTGTGGTGATGGTGGTAATGAAGAAGTTACTCTTGTGTCTGGATGTTTATGCACAGAATTCCCATTTATTCCAATCATATTGCTTTGGATAAAAGCTTAACCCTTTGGTGCTGTTCAGATGGGAGTTACACTTGTACTGTATTTTTATGAAATTAATATATTTTATTGCACTCCAATAATATTTATTTCTCTAACATATTTATGAATGAATAGCAAAAATATGAATAAACAAAAAATACTTGGTCACAGATGTCACAAAACACTAAAGCATCATTTTAATCTCCTGTTTAACACTGTTTCAGACATGTTATTCTATGATCGTTGTTCTCTGAGCCCTTTAACAAGCCCTTTCTGAGAGTTTAAATGAATAAAACATTTAATTCAGTGGCTTGAGTGTTTTTTTCTTTGATGCATTCAATTAAACTGTGAATCTATACAGATCTTAGACTGAATGATCAATGATTCCTGTGAGTCTGTTTCTGATGCTTCCCAAAGAGAGTCAGGAGAATCCCACTGATTTCACTCTTATACCATCTAAATGTTATGAATGAAGCTGCTGAACACTGTCTGTGATTTTTCAATAAAGCGACTTAGTTTCATTAACGTGTGCTTTATTACCATCATAGCTTTTGACTGAACACATGAGCAAAATGTGACTACAAGAACACTGACTGACTTGCTTCAATTCCTTGAACACTCCAACCCACTTCTTGGCAAGCACTGCTTCATGAAGCTTCAAAGCGTTACAAATATTTTGTTTCAAATCGGAGCATCAAAGTCACGTGATTTCAGTAAGCGAGGCTTCGTTATGTCGTAAGTGTTTTGAAATTTCAATAGTTCACCTGATTTTGGCAGTCTGATATGCGCTCCGAACCACTGATTCGAAACAAAAGATTCGTAAAGCTTCATGAAGCAGTGTTTTGACAATTATTTATTTATTGCTTCACAAGAAGTATTCTCGTCACTATAATATTAAGGTTGAACCACTGTAGTCACATGAACTGTTTTAAATATGTCTTTAGTAGCTTTCTGGCCATTTGAAAGTGTTAATTATCTTGCTGGGAGTGCTCCCAGCCCTCATTTGAGGGGAGTAATAAGCTTGACCTAATAGGTAAAGTCAGTGGAGCTCCCAGAGGGAGCCAGCAGCAGGAAAGTGATCCACTTTAGCCATGCTAGGATATGTGCATGCTCTCAAGGAGGCCTGCAAAGGCCAGCTACCTGATAGCAAGCATCCACTAGCTGCCAGTATTGCTGGGAGGTTGCGATCAGGGAGGCCTGCTAAAGCCAACTACCTGAAGCAAGATTCTGCTAGCTGACGACACCCATTCAGCTGGGGACCCACCTTCAGGGCGGCCCGCTAAGGCCAGCTACCTGACCGCAAGTCTTTGTTGGCTGACAAATACCTATACTGTCAGGGACTCGCCTTCAGAGAGGCCTGTTGAGGCCAGTCAACTGAGCCGAGTGTACCCAAGTCATTAGGGACTTGCCTTCAGAGAGGCCTGCACACCTGGATATAAAGCATTTTTTCCTTCCAGTCTTCCTTAACAATTATATATCACTTATAAATGATAAAATACAACAATATTTTAGTAGAATAGTAGTTATTAAGATTGATGTGGTTTGGAATTGGTCAAATGTGCTTGGAAAAAAATATGATCAAAATGTTAACTTGCATAATAATTATGCACGCACTGTATGTACGTATATCAGTTATATAAAACTAAAAAAAAGTGTCAAAACAGGAAGCTCCTGACAGCCCACTTCCTGGGTCTTGCACTATTGTTTTGTTTCTGTTGTGATGGTTGTGGCAAATAAAAATGACTCTCACTGCAAAAGAGACAAACTTGTCCAATTGTCTTTTAAAAATGTTATTTCTTGTACAAGAAAGGTCAGCAGTCATACAGAGATTCAAAGTTGCTGAAGAGTGTGACAAAGAAGGGGTTTCTCCCACCTTTATATCTCTTCCTAGCCTTTAAGGTTACAGTGCTACCCAACTGTAATTTTCCACACATGGTAAGAAAGTTTAAAACACTTGTCCATAAATCTTGAACATTCCCATACATCTAACTTCAAAACAGTTCTATGTAAAGCAAGCATTACACAATGTTCCATAAGCATATGAATGAATGTATGATTAAATGAACAAAAACATGCATATCAAATGATTTTTTTCCCTCAACATGTTTTTTTTTTTTTAGATTTGAGTGTTAAATTTGAGTTACAGTAGGCTATATGCAGGAGGAAACAAGGGGAATTGAGTTGCTTGCAAATGGTTGGTAAAAACCCTGCTGAAACACTTCCTATAATGCCTTATGCCTTGGATCCAGCCTCCTATGAAGACTTCAGATGACCAACACCTGTGAAGAAACGACCCCAACCCCTGCGAGGACTTCAGATGACACAAACTCTGGATCAACATGTACCATTCCAAATTTTGCTATATATCCTAGTCATTGTTAACATGTATTCATTACTTCAATGAGCTCATTGTTTCTACCTTAAATTCATACATTGTTTAAATTAATACATTGTTAGTTTCACAGTCACTGTCATGTTCTGTTTGTTTTGATTGTCATGTGCTTCTTCGCCACTCATCAGTCACCATGGACACTAATCATCTCACAGATGTTCGTCATTAACCTTTGTGTATTTAAGTTCCTGCCTTCAGTTCATTGTCCAGTATTGTCTTTTTGCACGTGTTGCTACCTGTGTTCTGTCTACTTATATATTAAACTACGTCTTCTGAGAATCTTCGTCTTCCTCGCCTGTTTTCCAGCAGACAGAGTACCGGATTTAAAAAGGGTTAAAAAGATTAAAAAGGGATTTAAAAAGATCACCCTGCACTGTGGACACAGATGTCATGGTCCTAGCCATTACACGTGTCAGAGCTGGACATTGAGGAGATGTGGGTGGCATCTGGGACTGGCAAGAACTTCAGATACATACCTGCCCAAGAGACTGCCAAATCTCTGGGTCCTGACAAATCCAAGACCCTTCCTGTGTTCCATGCCTTCACTGGCTGTGACACAACATCTGCATTTGCAACCAGGGGCAAGAAGACAGCAGAGTATCTGGACTGCAGATGACATGACAACAGAGGCCCTGTCAAAGGCTACATAAAGCATTGCAGAGGAGGTGATTTCCATTATGAACTACCTCACATTTCTCCTCTATGATCACACCAAAAGCCAACTCCAACGATCAAGCCTGTCTTGCGTTGTTCACAAAGATAGGAAGAGGAATGGAACAAATTCCCTCATCTAATGATGCACTGGTGCAGCACCTCAAAAGAGCAGTGTACCAAGGAGGACACTGTTAAGGACAAGCACTTGAGTTGGGGTTCTCAGTCTGGGGTTGGATGGACCCATGTGATTGGAGACCATTGTGGTCAACACTTTCACAGGCAAGCTAGTCCACTCCTAAGTTGTGGCTGTAATACAATAAAAAAGCCTCCTTAAAGTACATAGATCTGTGTCAATGTAGAGGAGACTGTGATGGAGACATTAGCTGCGTTTCCACTGTCAGGCCAAAAGAGAGCGTGCTAGTGCTTGCCAGGGCCGTTTCCTCTGGGCCTATGGTCAGGGTTTTTTTGCCCGCCGAATACCTTGGTCCAAAGCGGGCCAACTGGGGCTTGAGGAGTGGTCATGAACAGGAGACGGTCAACACCGCTGCTAATTTCCCATGTTATTATATCAGACTAGCTAACTTCAACATTTAAGACATTTTAAACAATGTTCAGCTAAAAGCTCACTTTCAGACACCAGTGAGTGTTTAAAATAACTTCCTCGTGATCCGAAGGGGATTCTGATCACCGTATGATGCAGAAATATACTTGTGTGATGCTAAAGTCTACTTATGCTAATCATTGTGATAATACATAGACATGTTTATGGAAAATACCAGAAACTGCTTGAGGAACGTAGACATCTCATCAGGGCCCGAGCACCGATGGTGTGAGGACCCTATTGGAATTGCTTGGCCAATTATTCTTCTCTAAAATGAATCACATTTTTGAGGGCCTAAACATGCTTCAGCCTCAGAAGTGGTGAAAATTTATGTCTGATATGGGTTTCAGAATTAGGTGTGGCAAAATGGCTCGATAGCGCCACCTACAAAATTTCAATTAAGCGCCCTTCGTGCTACATTTCACGTACAGTTAAGAAATTCGGTAGACACGTGTAACAGCCCAATACCTAAAAAAAGCCCCTGGGTGCGAAATCTGTAAACCCAACAGGAAGTGAGATATTTTGAATTTTCTCTGCAAAATTTTGGCAGTTTTTGCCATTTCCACACGTTGTACTTTAACGAACTCCTCCTAGAGCTTTAATCAGATCAATGTCATATTTGGTCAGTCTAATCTAAAGGCCTTTGAGATGTTAAATTGCGAAGATCTAGAGTTTTCCCTGAAGGGCGTGTCCGTGGCGGCCTGACAAAGTTTGATGTTTCGCCATAAAACAGGAAGTTGTTGTAACTCAGGCATACAATGTCCGATCTGCCCCAAACTTCACATGTGTGATAAGAGTCCTGGCCTAAAGACATCTACATGGCAAGTTCAGTTAGTCATAGCACCACCTGCTGGCAACAGGAAATGGCATGCTTTACACTTTAATTCACTCCCAGAAACACATTTCAATATGCCACGAAGTACCAAACACACTAGAAACATGTTAAATCATGCAACACTTAGCTAAATGCTAATGTATGCGATTAACGCCACGAAACAGGAAGTTGTTGTAACTCAGGCATACAAAGTCCGAACTGCTCCAAACTTCACATGTTTGATAATAGTCCTGGCCTGAAGTCATCAACATGGCAATATTCAGTTATGGTCAAAGCGCCACCTGTTGGCAGCAGGAAGTCTGGCACTTTGAAATGACTTGGCCATAATTCTCCTGTATTTACTCGCTTACATGCATGTCGCCCACTATTCACTCTTTTCCTAAGGCCAACGGGTGGCGGTGAGCCCGGGTGAGAGGGCCCTTTCATCGCTGCTTGCAGCTTTAATATATGATTATAATCGTGTATTTATTTGGTTTAATGTTTTATCAGTTTCATATACACTGGGCTCTACGGTTATGACAAAAATAATTGTTGATTATTCCCTTGAAATGTAATTGTTATTATTAATTACGATTATCACAGTTTACACTGAAATATGTTTTGAATAGCTTGTTTGAAGCAACTGCATGTCATATTTTTATATGAAAATATGCAAGCTGAAAACACTCTTCCTGAAAAACTTTCACTTTTCTATAGAATTAAGCCTCAAATGTCATTGGTTTGGTTTCTTTTTTAAATAAAAAAAGTAAAAATATATGGTATTATGACATTATGCCAAAACTAAAATTAAAACAATAACCTGTAGAAAGAAAAAACACACATCTTAAGCACACAAAATAATGTTCTGTAAGTGGACAATTACGTAATTGTGGCATCCGTAATAGTAATCACGATTAGAAATTTGATTCATTGTACAGCCCTACTGTTACATGTTTGAAGAGATGAGGCAAAGTGAGAATCCAAATGCACATACAATTTAATATCAAAAGGCAAAAAATAAAGACACTCCAAACCTGGAAACTGGCAAATAGTCCACACAAAGAAACAGGAACATAATCCAAAGACCACGAAGGAAGGAACAAGACATCTATATACCTCTGCAGAGAAATAAATACAAACAACGACTTTTAAGAGCTTAAATAGGCAAACTGAAAGAGTAAATGATCAGCAGGTGGGAGAAATTACACCATAATGAGTCCAGGCATAGGATTCTGTGAATGTAGTTCATAATGGGAGAACACAAAGTGGGAAGGAGTGCCCTCTGGAGGAACACATCCAGCTGGTGAATGTGACACCTACACACTACTCACTGACATGAGTTGCTGTGATGAACTTCATCCATGTTGGATCAGCCTGCAACTTCAGTTTTTTACATTGATTTTTGGTGTGATTTTTGAACCCAGCCCTCAGTGTGTTGATGATTTTGGTTTCCACTGGCTGTTGTCACAATTTTGTTATTAACAAATTACAAAATAAAGATTTACAAATTTAATATTTCATTTATTGAGATACAATGTGTGATTTAAGTGTACCTTTTTTTTTGAGCAGTGTATATTTTTTGTGTCTGACATTCTCTACTCTTTGCAGTCACTGTATTGTCAGGGTTAATGAACAAAAGGATTGAGCTTTTGAAACTCTACACAACATGCAAGCAACAGACATGTGACCCGAACCACAAAACCAGTCTTAAGTCGCACAGGTATATTATAGCAACAGCCAACAATACATGAACAAATGTTTAGGGCTCCAAACTGTACAAGTGTACCAAATTTCATGCTTTTATGAAAAAGTGAACATTTTTTCACACATCACCTGGACTACAGTTAATTATTAGTTCATGTTAACTAATGTAGTTACCTAATCTTAATGAAACCATGTTGTAAAGTGTTACCAATTATTGTACAGAAAAAAAATCAATATCTTTTTTTTTTTTATTCAGTTGTCATATGGACACCTGATGGATAAACTTAAATCAGTATGTCAAAATATAGAAAATGCACTGCGATAACTGCGATAAAAAAACAGCGGTTAGATGATACAAAACACAGCAGCACCGGCCGCAACCAAGGCGCAGGGGGCGGAGATTGTTGTACATTGAGCCAATGGTTGTAGCTTGACGTCCAGGTATATACATAGCCCATTTAAATCAATGGTCTGTCTTACAGTCATAGAAGCAGCGCGACACGACCAGAAAAAGACTGTACAAACTTGACTGTACTTAGGGAGCGTGTCTAAAATATAAACAGCAAAAAAATAAAAAAAATTTTTTTTTTTTTTTTTAAACGCTCTTGTTAAAAACACTTTCGTTATGGACGACATAGTAATGGTTTGGCTTATTTTTCACTCTTGGCTAAGCGATGCGCATCAAGGTAAGAACAGAGTTCATTTGTTTTTTTTCTGATCCGCAGCAGAGATGATCTACAAATTTATAAATTAAAACTTTTGAGTTTGCTTCCAGGTTATATTTAAAATAGTTTCGTCATCCACATTTTATCTTAGATAAGGGAAATCGAGCTTTTTCTGTAGCAGTTCCTAAGCCCTATGCGTAGAAGTGAAGGGAACAGAAATGAAGTGCAACCTTTCTCCCGATTTCTTTCTACAAAAGTAAATGAGATATTTTGTTTAAAACTAAAAGTAATGTATTAGCTTACTTTACAAGTTAGGCTAGCCTACTTTACAACTTTACTTTAAAAAACTAATCTGATTAAATAACTAGTGCTAGGGCTCCTTCACACTGAACAAACGCGAGACAAGGGCAGAGGAATGAGGAAAAAACGCAAGGTCTCGGGACGCGTTTTTGTTTAAAGGTTGAACTGATTTTAACTTGAACTCCGCGTTTTTAGAACGCCATGTCATGCGCGAGACGCTGTAAAAGACGCAAGATGTGAGCGCAACGGTTTGGGGCCGTCGACATATAGCGTCTTTTCCACGCGCAAGTCAGTTATTTCAAATGAAGTCGCTCGGCACGCGCGCTCATAACGGAAGCAACGCGGTCGCGACGCGCATGCGGTGCATTTTCCAGGCGCATCGAGATGAAAACATCTAAACTTTTCAGAATGCCGCAAGCGCACCGCAGGTCATGTGACAAGAGCCAACCGATCAGCTTCGGCCTTTCGGTAAACAACATCGAAAGCTCAGCAGAACAGCTGATCATAGCTGTACAGGGAGGTTTTTACGTCCCCACATTAACGTCAATTTAAAATGTTATATTGAATGTTTTGTGGTTTTGTGTGTAGCTTTGAGAAATGGATCCATAGATTCATAAATTGTGTGCACACAGAACATATTAGTTCATTCTACCATCGCTAACTTTACATTTCAGCGAGTCCATCATCAAACTAAAATGCAGTCAACTGTGATATTCTTTTGCGCAGCAGAAAATGGAGAGGGATACTGTATATTTGACGTGTCTTTGTTTACAGATGTCTACAAGGGAGCACACAAGCTGGATCTACCAAGCCCAGGCAACAACAACAACGCTCCACTAACTCTTAGAGGTAAAGCCAGTTGTTGTACAAGCACGCCCTCTAGTAGTCACACTCCCAAATAATATTATACTATTTTTCACTACATCAGTCAAACATAAAAGTTACAATGCTCAAATTAAATGGTTTGCTGCACAATATGTACCGGTCTTCTGAAATATTCTGTGATTTTTCGGTGATACTGGGCGGAGTGTACACATATATTTTGGAGTTTTCTGTTTCATGTTAAAGCGCCACTGAAAATATTCGTGCATGCTCCTCTGATCATAGAAACATTTTTCGGTAATATAATTGCGTTTCAGTTCCCAGATGTTCAATTTTGAATTTTCTGTCGAATTTGAACCACTGAATTTGTGGAAGCGAATTTGTAAAGTAAAAAAAAAAAAATGGACCGAAATTGCCTGTTAGGTTGTATTTTTAAACAGACTGAATATGTTGAAAGTGAAATCTGAAAGGTGAATATTAAGAATCTTTAAATATATTTAAATCTTTTAATAATGAAAATGTGGGTGAAATGTTTTGAAGTGAAATATTCACAGCTTATAAATACAACCATGTTGAATTTCAGCCCATAAAAATGCAAACTCTAAATATACAATGTATCAAAATGCATATTTTTTCAATTAGTGCAATTCAACAAGCTTTTTATTTCAAAAACATTTGACATTAATAAACTTCCATATATGATATGTGTCCCTTTAAATGCAAATGAGCTGTTGCTCTGCCTAAGAGGGCGGAGCTTCAAGAGCTCCTCTGGTGTCAGGGGTCAGGACGCACTAATAATGTCAGAAACTGTCACTAACAGTGTTCGGTCTGAACCAGATTCGGACAATGATGCCTACAGAGCCAGAGAATATACGCTGCGTGGAGATAGAACAGATATAGTTTAGTTTAATTACTGTTATTAATTATTAATATTAATTACTGTAACTTATGTTGTCATCTTGCGTTTATCCACTATTGGTACAAGCCTGAACCTTGTCCGAATGATGGCCAAAACTTTACTGATGAGTTTTATGAAGTTTATCACACAAAACATGAAGCGTACATTTTCACTCCAGAAAATCACAGTAAGTGTTTAATAAAACACAGTGCAATAAGTGTGCATTCAATTATTATCTATAATCTCTCTCCCTTGCACTATCATCAACATTCCCAGCGTATTACACAGAAACTCTTGTTTCAATTAACAGTAAACAAATATATACAGACCTTATTCCTATTCGGGGGGTGCTTCATAAACTAGTAAACTTTTTATCCATAAATCAACTCCGATGAACTGTAATAAAGTGCTCTCACCTTCATATCCAGTATCGCTCAGGAGTCTGTAAGCTGGATCATGAACAGTTCATAGTGATCCATTCTCTTTATATAATCTCATCAATGGTATTAATAAAGAGCAGAACTGATATTTTTTATTTGCGAATGAGACCGTGCTTATAATGGGTGACACCCTGATCAGTGCCCTAACTACTGAACTAAGGAGCTGATTGAGACGCACCCTGTGTGTTTAATGCTGGTGTGGCCCTGATGTAGGGATGGTGTCCAGTCAGTCAGTCTCCATAATCTTTAAGCAGGTTGACCTGCAATGACATGAAAAGGTTTTTAGCTACATAACATAACGTATACTAAGCAAAAATGTAAAAATGGGACGTATTATTTACAGCTTTTTGGGCAACAAAGTTTTTTTCCAAAAAAGGAAGCGAAAGAGAAAAACAACAACTCTGCTCTTATACAGAGATTAATTTAATACCTTACAAATGGCAGCGACACCCATAATTCACTTCGGTTTTCACGAGTGTGATATCAAATGACAAAGACCAATTCTGACTAAAATATACATTTTGCTAAAATATTTGTTGTTGAATATTTGTTGTTGTTGGTGAACATAAATGTGCCATATGTAAAGTTTCAAACCTACAAGTAAGTGTAATTTTGTGATGGCAGAAACTATAAAGTGACTATATGGTAATCTAAATAGTCTAATAATTAGTCTGTGCTTTTGTTTGTTGTTTGTTGGACAATATTGAGCAGGATGTGAAATAATATATATATTTGTTTTTTTTTTTTTAATTAAATACAGATTTTTTTTAAAAATTCAAACAGAAAAAAATGTAGAAAATACTGAGATTATACATCACCATTTTCCATGTTTTAGCTAAGCAGTAATGATACATTATTATATCACTTGTTAAATGGTTATTTAACAATTACATTAATTAAAATGCATGAAATAATTAAAAGGTGTGCACAACAAATTAATACATGACATATTGTGTTTTGTGGGGGCTCTCATAGATGTGCAATACATCAGGCTGCAATTTAATTAAATAAGTATATTCATTTCTGTCACCCTATGTGACAAGACTTTGTGCTACAGTAAAGAAAGTGTTTTAATTGTTGTTTGTGTTTTATGTTCCTCAGAGAGACACCATGTTTACTACAGGTTCATAGTCCTGACCAAAGCAGACATATCCCCTCCATTCAGTGCTGTGGGCATATATGATGACAAACAGTTCACATGCTTCAGTAATAAAGATGAAAACTGGATAAGAGTGAATTTGACTGAATATGTTGGGATTGAACCTCTTCCAGAACCAAATGAACCTAGAGACTGGTACAAAGATCAGCTGAAGTCTCTGTCAAACTGCACAAACTCACAGTGTTCTGGTGAGATTAATGCTTTACTCTTAACAACTATCAGTCATGTTATGAAACTGAATATATCTTTTTACTATAAGTGTTGTTCTGTGATTGTAGAGCTTCATGTTCTTCAGAGAATAATTGGCTGTGAACTGGAGAAACTTCCTGATGGAACAGTAAATCTGACTGTCTTTGATGAATATGGATTTGATGGAGAGGATTTTATATCCTTTAGTGATGACACTATGCAGTGGATTGATAAAAGCCCAAAAGCCAAAGAAACCGTGAAGGAATGGAATAATCAAATAGAACGGAACCAGTACATCAAGGGTTATCTCGAGAACTGTGTGCACACGATCTCCACATTTAACCACACAAATATGAGTATGTTTTTAATCAGATCACTTTAATTAGCTCGTGTGTGTGTGTGTGTGTGTGTGTGTGTGTGTGTGTGTGTGTGTGTGTGTGTGTGTGTGTGTGTGTGTGTGACAAAATAACTGGAGGCTGTTTCTAATTCTCAAGTCTCAATAACGCAGCAATTCATTATTAAAAAAAATGTAAAACTGAATCAGAAATGTTAGTGAAATACAGTGGTGTGAAAAAGTGTTTGCCCCCTTCCTGATTTTTTTTTTTTGTCACACTTATTGTTTCAGATCTTCAAACAAATTTAAATATGAATCAAAGATAACACAAGAAAACACAACATGCAGTTTTTAAATGAAGGTTTTTTATTATGAAGGGAAAACAAAATCCAAACCCACATGGCCCTGTATGAAAAAGTGCTTGCCCCCTAAACCTAATAACTGGTTGGGCCACCCTTAGCAGCAACAACTGCAATCAAGCGTTAGTGATAACTTGCAATGAGTCTGTTACAGCGCTGTGGAGGAACTTTGGCTCTCTCGTCTTTGCAGAATTGTTGTAATTCAGCCACATTGGAGGGTTTTCGAGCGTGAACCACCTTTTTAAGGTCATGCCACAGCATCTCAATAGGATTGAGGTCAGGATTTTGACTAGGCCACTCCAAAGTCTTCATTTTGATTTTCTTCAGCCATTCAGAGGTCGACTTGCTGGTGTTTTGGATCATTGTCCTGCTGCAGAATCCAAGTTCGCTTCAGCTTGAGGTCACGAACAGATGGCCAGACATTGTCCTTCAGGATTTTTTGGTAGACAGTCGAATTCATGGTTCCAGGTCCTGAAGCAGCAAAACAGCCCCAGACCATCACACTACCACCACCATATTTTACTGTTGGTGTGATGTTTTTTTTCTAAAATGCTGTGTTACTTATATGCCAGATGTAATGGGACACACACCTTCCAAAAAGTTCAACTTTTGTCTCGTCAGTCCACAGAGTATTTTCCCAAAAGTCTTGGGGATCATCAAGATGTTTTCTGGCAAAACTGAGACGAGCATTTATGTTCTCTTTGCTCAGCAGCGGTTTTCATCTTGGAACTCTGCCATGCAGGCCATTTTTGCCCAGTCTCTTTCTTATGGTGGAGTCATGAACACTCACCTTAACTGAGGCAAGTGAGGCCTGCAGTTCTTTGGATGTTGTTGTGGGGTCTTTTGTGACCTCTTGGATGAGTCGTCGCTGCGCTCTTGGGGTAATTTTGGTTGGCCGGCCACTCCTGGGAAGGTTTACCACTGTTCCATGTCTTCACCATTTGTGGATAATGGCTCTCACTGTGGTTCGCTGGAGTCCCAAAGCTTTAGAAATGGCTTTATAACCTTTTCCAGACTGATAGATCTCAATTAATATCTTTCTCATTTGTTCCTGAATTTCTTTGGATCTCAACATGATGTGTAGCTTTTGAGGATCTTTTGGTCTACTTCACTTTGTCAGTCAGGTCCTATTTAAGTGATTTCTTGATTGCGAACAGGTGTGGCAGTAATCAGGCCTGGGTGTGGCTAGAGAAACTGAACTCAGGTGTGATAAACCACAGTTATGTTTTAAAGCACTTTTTCACACAGGGCCATGTGGATTTGGATTTTGTTTTCCCTTCATAATAAAAACCTTCATTTAAAAACTGCATGTTGTGTTTACTTGTGTTATCTTTGATTCATATTTAAATTTGTTTGATGATCTGAAACATTAAATTGTGACAAACATGCAAAAAAATAATCAGTAGATCTGGATTGGATGAGTTTGACTGTCACATTGGAGTGTCAGATTGCATGTCAGCTGGCTAAGTTAATAAATATAATTATACAGGCAAAACATAGAAAAATGCCTACTCATTATGTCTTTGATCATCTTTGTTCTGTGGATCATGTTCACAACCCTATTTTTTTTTCTTATATATATTTTCTTATATTTGTTAATTGCATTATTATTTTCTGCTCCAGGTGCTCCAGATGTTCGTGTCTCTGCGAGGAAATCTCCTGATGATGACAGTAATCTGATTCTGACGTGTCTGGCCACTGGTTTCTACCCCAGAGATGTTCAGATGAACATTAGATTGGACAAAACTAAACTTGAGGATCAAACATCTTCTGGAATCAGACCAAATGAAGATGAAACCTTTCAGATGAGAATCAGTGTGAAGATCGACAGAAACCATGAAGGATCTTATGATTGTCTGGTCATTCACAGCAGTCTGACAGTTACAGTAGAGTGGGGTAAATATCACCTTAAATTGTCTCTCAAAATGTTGTAGCAAGAGAACATCTCGGGTTACGTATGTAACCCTGGTTCCCTGAATAGGGAACGAGACGCTGCGTTGAACGCAATGGGAACGCCTCTGCGTGATTGCGTCGTGAAGCATTTGTGAAATCTAACCAATAACGTGACGAGACGTCAGAAGCGTGTGATGTCACGGACCAGGAAACTATAAAGCATACCCAGAACGAAGAACAATAGCTGAAGCAAGACGCTCACAGGTACGCCGGGGTACGGCTAAGCGACGCAGCATCTCGTTCCCTATTCAGGGAACCAGGGTTACGTACAGGTCTAGTGTGAAGAAAAGCCTTTACCATACTAGGCGCAAATTCTAAACATGAAGGAGCAACCGAAAGTGCTTGAAGATCTCCTATTCTCTTGAGAGATGAGATAGCCAGTAGAAATACTGTTTTCAGAGTGAGGAACTTCTCAGAAACCTCTTCTAATAGTTCAAAGGGAGCCTCAGCTAACCCTTCCAGTACCACGGCCAAGTCCCAGGCCGGAGTTCTTGTACGAACAGCAGGCCTCAGCCTCAGAGTACCACAAAGGAAGCGTATAACAATGGGATCCCGGCCTACCGAGGAGTCCCCCAGAGGAGCATGATAGGCCGATATAGCCGCCACATAAACCTTCAAAGTCGAAGGGGATAGACCATCCGAGAACTTGTCTTGGAGAAATTGTAGCACTAAGCTAACAGAAGAATGGACAGGGTCCACATGACATTGTCTAAACCAAGTAGAGAACAGTTTCCATTTATAGGCATAAAGCTTCCTTGTGGAGGGAGCTCTGGAGTGGAGAATGGCCTCCACAACCTCAGTTGGGAGACCAGAATCTATGTGCCTGGCCCCCTCAGAGGCCAGGCTCACAGTCTCAATAATTCTGGGCGAGGATGAAGTATCATGCCGCCTGCTTCAGACAGAAGGTCCTGCCTGAGAGGAATCTCCATCGGAAAGCCGTCCAAGAGAGACACGAGGTCTGAAAACCAAATTCGGGTTGGTCAGAATGGGGCTACCAATATTAGATGGACCCCGTCCTGGCGCACACTCTCCAGAACTCCCGGGAGCAGAGCGATCGAGGGAAATGCGTACAGACGCAGCCTCTGCCACATCTGTACCATGGCATCCAGGCCCAAGGGTGCTGGATGTGATAGAGAGAACCATAGTGGACACTGGGTCGTTTCTCCCGAAGCAAACAGGTCAACATCCGCTCGACCGAAGTTTTTCCAGATGAGCTCCACCACCTCGGGGTGGAGTCTCCATTCCCCGGGCCTCGGCCCCTGCCTCGACAGGATGTCTGCTCCCACATTTTGATGCCCTGGGATGTAGGCTGCTCTCAGCGAGAGGAGCTTCCCTCGGGCCCACAGGAGGATCCGACGGGCTAATTTGCACAACTGGCGAGACCTCAGACCCCCATGATGGTTGATATAGGCGACCACCGACATGTTGTCCGTGCGGACCAACATGTGGTGGCCCCTCAGGTCTGGGAGAAAGTATTGGAGTGCTCGAAATACCGCCATCATTTCCAGCCAATTTATGTGCCAGGAAAGTAGATGGCCCTCCCAGAGACCCTGAGCTGAGCGACCACTCATGATCGCCCCCCAACCTGTGAGAGAGGCATCTGTCATTAGCATTACGCGACGACAAGGAGCCCCCAACACAGGTCCTTGGGACAGGAACCAATTCTTCTTCCACATGACCAAAGTAGGAATGCATCGCCGCGTGTCCTTGATCATGCGAAAAGGATTTCCCCTCGGGGAGAACCCCTTGGTCCTGAGCCACCACTGTAAGGGTCTCATGTGCAGCAGGCCAAAAGGTATCACGTTGGATGCAGCTGCCATTAGACCCAACAGTCTCTGAAACTGTTTTACAGTGAGTGACTGGCCTAGTTTCACCCCATTCATGGCCCTGAGAATGGAACTCACACGAGATAGACATGCCTGCATCGTGGTGGAGTCACAAACTACCCCTAAGTAGTTGGTAATCTGAGCCGGAACAAGCACACTTTTCTTGGCGTTGAGCCTCAGCCCTGGCCTCTTCATAGAAGACAGAACAACATGTGATGTGTATATGTGATGTGGTGTGAGATACTCTTGTCCTCAGACGAAGAGATCTTGACTTGTATATATATCAAGACAAACAACACCAAATAAACACACGATAACTCTTGCTGAAGACACAGAAGCTAGCGTTCTTTGTTCTGGGTACGCATTATAGTTTCCTGGTCCGTGACGTCACCCTCTTCTGACGTCTCGTCACGTTATTGGTTAGATTTCATGAGTGCTTCATGACGCAATCACGCAGAGGCGTTCCCATTGCGTTCGACGCAGCGTCGACAGTTCCCATGAAAGGGAACATGATAATACAAACAATTACTGTAGGAGTTAAATGTAGTGATTATTTAACCACTAGATGGCGGTGTTCACTGTGGTGTAGGTGCAGGTCACCTGCTCATATCATATACTTACACTTTCCTTTGGTTGTATATGGTTCTTACCATAGATCCACATGCTTTTAAAACTGTAAGAGTTTTTTAATTATTATTAAATGAACAATATAGCATTGAAACAGACATTATTATGTGGACACTGTTTATTTGTTTATCCCAAACTATGAGTGAAGAACATACCACCTTGCCCCAGCTTCTAGGAAAACCACTACAATTACAAAAGTGTCTCAACTAATTTTTAACAGTTTAAAATGTTGATTTAAAAAAAAAATTAAAATGACTTTTTATTTATTATTTTTTTTAATTCTGCAGATGGAAAATGTTCTAACTGTGAACCAGAACCTCAAAGGGGTGTTATATATGGAATAATTGCGGCCGTTGTAGTCTTTGTGATTGGTTGCTACATCTACAAAAGGAAAAGTTCAAATGGTGAGTTATAATGCAACACTGTTGCTTTAAATGTCTTGTTTTTAAATCCGTGTATTAAAGACATTTGAAAACGTATGAACTATAAATGGACAGTTTCACTGTACATACTGTGTGACAGTAGAACTATATTAACTAATAGAGAATTTGATATTGATAATTTTAATTATTTAGATTTTTATTTGATGGGCACAGACTAAAGGCATGACTAGCTATAATGAATGAATGAGAAGCGTGACATCAGTGCAGCTTGACATAAACATATTTACAAGAACAGAATATCTGTATGTACTCAAGACGAAGTTTTTATCCACCTTATTTTTAGCATAAGAATGGAGCGGTCATTTGAAACTTGAATGTGTGAGGCTTCTGATGTCATACACTTCCAGTTATTAAAGCTGAACAAAAACAGTCCATTATGCTGCTTGAAATTGCAAACTTTTAATTGCTATCTATACAGTGTTTGTTACTCACACCCTGATGAAGGCAATACCAGTTCAGCACTTCAGTTACACCCCATTCAGCACTTCTCTGGCACTTCTTTGTCCTATCTATATTATTTTAATTTCACTATAATAATCATAAAGTCACTGGCTTGTAGCACAAAAATTTTAACGTTTACAGTACTTCGTTATTCTTCCAGTTATATAGGTGCTAATGAATCAAAGTCTCACACATCCACAGAAAATAGTTTACATCCACATTGTGAAATAAGATGGATACTGTATAATTTGCTATAACTTTTTTTAGGTCTGATGACATGGAGGCGCAATTATGGCTCAATGGATGGTCAGTCACAAAATGATCTATAAGGAGAATAAAAAAAAAATAAAATCAGTCCAAACTGCAGCAGGTACAGACTCCAGTGGATCAGCAGTGATGGACTGAGATGTGAACATGTTTATGGGCACTGATGAGAATTTACTCATTTTGCACACAGTGTTCTTACTGAAAAAAAAAAAAAAAAAAAAAAAAACGTTTTGGTTCTTGATTTTGTTCCTTTAGCTGTTTCTAATCTGTATCACCTCTACTTTAACAAGAATGCTTAATCATAGCTGTTTCTGTTTATATTATCTTTAAATTTTATCTTAAAATGATGACACTGACTCCTGTACAACTGTGGCCTGTTGCACATTTTAGACTTGACAATTAATATAACACTTTGCTTTTAATATAATACACGCATTAATATACAAACTTCTTGCCTTTCAGGACTCAAATGAGAGCTTTTATAAATTGCAAACAGAAGTTTTTATTTGTTTAATGTAGTAAATCATATGTTGGAAAAACAGGATTAAGAACAGATATTGCCGATTATCACAGTACTGTTAGATGAAATAGTATGCTAAACTAAAATGTGATGAATGGCTATGAAATGCACCTGTTATGATGATAAATTATGATCAATTAAAAAAATAATGTAAGATCATAATGTTTTATAGAGAGACATTTGATACTAGAGCAAAGCTGGACACTCTAAATATATTTAATAACATATATAGTATATTTTACAAAATTACACCATGCAGAATTAACTGACATAGCCGATATAATATAACATATCCCACACACTGAACTCAAAACACAGTTTATATCATTGTAAGTTTTATCTCTGTATTTTCTGCATACAGGAAGTGTGAGGAGGGAAATTATTACAGTGCAAACTTATTTGTAAATATATACTATTTTCAGCACAGGGATCAGAGAAAATATTTTAGGTGTAAGATTTTTGCATTTATAGATTTATAAATTCACCTTTGTGAAGTGTTTCGATGTTTCAGTGTTTCAAGCTTCACAGCGGTCATGGTTCATGATTATGCTGCTGAAATTAAGGTCCTTCCTTTCAAATGTTGTTATTAAATCATGTCTAGATTTTTTCTTTTGACTCTGTAAATGTTTTTGGCAGTTCTCTGTTTGTGTGTTTTAATTCAATCAATTGTTTGATACCCAGAGAATACATGTATTGATCAAATGTACAAATTAAATACTTTGTAAGTGTCTTTGATAAAAGTGTCTGATAAATGCATTAATGAAGTTCCGAGGACTACTATATTTTTAATATCATTATTTTCATAGTAAAAAAAGGGAGGGATTTGGACAATGGATTATGACCACAAAGTGCACACAGAATATGGTCTATGTTGAATGTATCTCTTTCTTTTCATTTGTTGGCCAATAGCATTACGACCCGCCTTAAGAAGAACTTTCACGACCAATAAAGATGTTTCTGTCAGTCTGAGATGCAGAAATAAAGTGTTGGACACTTTCAGTTCATTATGAAATACTCTAGAGCGTCTGGAATATGAATGACAAACATGTTTCACACAATCTCGTTTAAAAACATGTTTTTTATAGATGCAGTATTTGTCTGGATTATTTCTCACTCTTGTCTAAGTGATGCGCGTCAAGGTAAGAACAGAGTTCATTTGCTACTTCTGATCCGCAGCTGTTACTATCAGTTATCGACTACAAACTAATCCAGACTCCCATGTTTCCTATACCGATATTTTTACACTTCTTTTCTTTATAATAACGTAACAACAGGCCTCTAACGTTTTGTTTGCAATATTTCTTTGTCAAAGGAACTAAAATCGATGGCTTTGTGTTTCAATGAGGAGTCAGTTTGCGCTTATAGTGTTTCACTTTGCTCACGAGATGCTCATGATCTGGTGTTTTCCGCTTATCACAGTAAATTTCTGCATGTCATGAGTTTGTGAAAGCAGCTCAGTTACGCATTTTCACATGATCATAATTTTACATTTTTGTGGTCAGGAGCTAACAGCATGTCACTAGATTTGTAATGAGACGCGTTCAAAGCTTTTTCAGCACGCTCGGAGTCGGGATTCTTTGCACGTGGTTGCCGGTCAGTTACAATCTTACTTTTTTGCTTTTAAAGGGTTAGTTCACCCAAAAATGGAAATTATGTATTTAATTATTCACCCTCATGTTCCACACCCGTAAGACCTTCGTTCATCTTCACACAAATTACAGCACAAATTAAGATATTTTTGATAAAATCCGATTTTGGGTGAACTTCGGATGAATTTAGGCTCTGACCGGACAGGTACCAAACTATCTCTCTGACCTGATGTCTGAGGTCATCTGAGCAGAGATTATTGGTGATCTCGAGTGCTTTTCCAGTTTTTGTCAAAACTGTGCAATAGACTCAAAGTTTCCCTCAGAGTATTTTCAACTGAATTAATTTAAATCTAAAAAATGTTGGCTATACACTGCAAAACAAAAGAAAAAGATGCTTTTCTTTTAAGATTTTCTTATTATTTAAATAAACAAAAGGTAAAGAAAAAAGTTTATTTTTCTAGCTTAAAACTCAGTAATGTTTGACAAAAATAATGAGGAAGAAAATCATTTTTTGCAACTGCTCCTTATGTTTTGATCTTTCCTCTTTTCATTGCATTGGGATCTATACGGTTTTTATGCACTTCCCTCTATTTGTGTTGTTTATTTTAGTATGGTTGTGCAGCACTGGTTGTTTTGAAGTCATGCGGTTGACCCAAAGTGCTTAAATAATAAATATGGTGGAATAGAAACGCATACATGTTTACTAGTGCCACCCGTCCATTGAATCAGCTGATTTTCATATTACTTAGTAATATTACAGTTCTGCTGGTGATGTAAAATTTGTGATATTACCTGTGACAATAGGTAATAGATGTGTGATGTGTCACTTGACAATAGATGTGTCAATAGCCACACATTTAAGTGGGCACATCAGTTTGCCTTCAGGGCTTTCTAGCAGAAAAGCGTTATATGGTTGAAACTGTGAAGCGGCCCATTATCTAAACTTCATCAAAATGCAACAAAAATAATAGTAATAATAATAATAGTAATAGTAATAATAAATGCAACAATAATAATAATAATAACCTCACCTAAATCCTTTGGTAGAAAGCGGTGCATTAGATTAATGTAGGGGGTCCATGGAAAAGTCTAAAGAAAACAAGTTAAAAGAGATAGAGAGAGAGAGCAGGGGGACACCAGGGCGGAGCTGATGGAACAGAGGACCAAGGCAGAGCAAACAGAATTAGAGACCACCAAGGAGGAGTAGATTTCAAGACAACTGGAGATCAGGAGTCCATGGTAGAGCAGCAACCTTGACGGCCTTATGCTATCGCCTCGAGAGGAGCTGCTGCAGATGGCGTTACCTCTGGAGAAGAGTGTGTGGCCCAAACGTAAAGAATAGCAGTGGCCATTACCGAAAGCACCGTGGACAGTGGGATGAAATCCAGGACCACCGGATTGGAAAAGCTAGGTGCACCGAGCTAAGGTGACACCCATCTGGGCCCCACATAGGTGCTGACTGGGAAGTGTGACTTTGTTCCATTTTGCACAAAATAAAAGCCTTTCAAAACAAACTTCCCGGTCAAACAATAAATCACTCTAGTGTCATAAACAGTGACAATTTTTCCATGTTTTGAGTATCGACATTATCAAATTATTAACAAATAACAATTTACTCAAAAATTGCGATGCATAATCAGTTCCAAAAAGAAATACAAAATCTGTCCTATTTGAAAGAAAACAAGTTGACAAAAAGATTGAATCCAATATTTGGTGATAATATTGCATAACAAGCGATTTACAAGCAATTTTTAAAAGGCTTGCCATTTTTGACTGGAAACATCAAAGATGTTACAAGGTTTTCAACACAGCACAAGGCTTTAAAGAATGTGCAAGGATGTTACAAAAAAAAAAAAGAAAAAAAAAGAATTGTCCATTTTGATTTCATGGTGACTTTAAATCATTCCATGTATTCCTTGACTGGATAACAGTGTTTTCATGTTTTATATGTTCCTCAGAGAAACACTTCCTGCACTACAAGTTTACAGTCCTGACTAAAGCAGACACATTCCCAGAGTTCAGTGCTGTGGTTGTTGCTGATGGAAGACGTATCAAACACTTCAGTAATGAAGAAAGAGTCTGGATTCTGACTGAAGATGACTGGACCGAAGCTCCAGATCCACCTGATTCTAGAAACCGGTTCATACATCAGATCAGGACTCTGACAAACTGTGAAAACTCACAGTGTTCTGGTGAGATTCATGATTTACTCTTATTCATTATCAGATATTATATTTACTGTAAGTTTGTCATGAGTGTTGTTCTGTGATTGTAGAGCTTCATGTTCTTCAGAGAATAATTGGCTGTGAACTGGAGAAACTTCCTGATGGAACAGTGAATCTGACTGTCTTTGATGAATATGGATTTGATGGAGAGGATTTTATATCCTTTAATTCTGACACTATGCAGTGGATTGATAAAAACCCCAAAGCCAAAGAAACCAAAATGAAATGGGATCATCACACAGAACGAAACCAGTACATCAAATATTTCCTCAAGAACTGCATGAACTGGATCTCCACATTTATCAACACAAAAAAAAGTATGTTGTGATCAGATCATTGTGTTTGACATAAGTTCAGTAGGGTTGTTTCTAATTGATGGAGATTCATCATCATTTAGTGAAAAATAAATACTGTTGAGTTGAAAATGTAAAACCGTTGAGGACACATTCAGAAATGTCGAAATATTTGAGTGTTTTATATTTCTGTTTGTATCTGTAAATGAAACATCAGCAGCTCTTCACATTATGAAACACTTTTGATTTGGTCTAAAAATTATGAAAATAAAGGAAAATATTTCAAGGTTGTGTTCAAACATGCAAGAGTTTTTTAACTTAGATTTAATTGTGATTATTTACTCACAAAGTGATTTTTTTATGAATATGAAGAATATAATTGCATTATTATTTTCTGCTCCAGCTTCTCCAGATGTTCATGTTTTTGCGAGGGAATATGATCAATACAGTCAGGTTCTGACGTGTCTGGCCACTGGTTTCTACCCCAGAGATGTTCAGATGAACATTAGATTGTACAAATACAATCTTAGGCATCAAACATCTTCTGGAATCAGACCAAATGATGATGAAACCTTTCAGATGAGAATCAGTGTGAAGATCGACAGAAACCTCAAAGGATCTTATGACTGTCATGTCATTCACAGCAGTCTGACTGAACCAGTATCAGTAGAATGGGGTAAATATCACTATAAATTCAGACTTGTGTGATTATGTGAAGAATGGCTTTCATACAGTAGCAATGCTTTTTCATGAAACTTAATAAAAGCCTCTCAGTATGTAAAAAGTCAACATGATAACACTGATGTTGCTGGTCACAAACAATTACAGTTCAAGTGCCTTGACGCACTTTTAATATAATAGTTAAAAATGCATTTACAACGTTAAATGTTTTTTTTATTCATTTATTTTGTTTGCAGCAAGAATTAATCCTGACATTGAAACAGAAGCTCTATGGCCTTTTATAGTAGGACTGGCAGCACTTATAATTCTAGGTCTAGTTCAAGTTATAGCTGTGATTTTTTGCTGCATCTCCTAAAGAACAGTTCAGAAGGTGAGTTCTAAATATTGAACACTGTTGCTTTAAATGTCTTGTTTTTTTAAACATCCTAGTTTTAAAGACATTTCAAATTGTATGATGTTTTGACAGTATATAATGTATGACAGTAGGAATATGAGCTAGTAGAGATTTCAATGATATGTTTTGTTTTTGTTATTTGAAATTTATTTTGATTTTATTTGATGGACATAAGCAACAAGTCAAGATCCATAACAAATGAGAATTGTGACGTGATATCTGTTTGTACTCGAGCTGAAGTTTTTATTTAATCTACTGTATTTTCTCTAGGTAAGATGAGCAGTAATGCTGATAAAAGTAGAAAGAAGATGATGAAGAGAACCAAGCATCATCCTTCACACCTCGAGTCCAGTGTTTTCCTCAAGAGTTCAGTGCTGATGGATTTACACACTGGACTGAACATATTGTGGTTTATAGGTGCTGATTAGAAATGCTATTTAATTCGTTTTATTTGTCAGGGACTTACTGAATAAAATTGCTGGACAATTATGAGCAGCAGATGTTCTGTTTCTCTGTATATTTGTAGCATATGTTCCTGGTTTGTCCTATTTCTTTCACACTTCTCAGGTAAATGTTTTTTCATTTTGGTTCATTCTAACACAGAATGAACTCTGTTCTTTTGTCTCTTTCCCTTACTCCCTTGCCGCTCATTATTCTAATCTCTTCATAATAAAATGGATGAGTTGCACGCTCATGTTCAATTAGAGCAGGAATTCAGAGTAGGGCTTGTCAGTTCATGATGAGCATTATCAATTGCTTTTCCTGATTTGCTCTAATGGTTGAAAAACACCCATTGTAGTGTTGGCCACTTATAAACACTCATTTTGGTTTTGCATGTGCACTTCTCAGTAGTCTAACTGATGCTTCCATATTAGAGAGAAAACACAGGTGCATCCTATACAGTAGTCTTGTTTGTTGAACCACCTGACTTTTCTGGGTTTCAAACATTTGTGCATATTATTATGTCTTATGTTCTTTTGTTTTTGTTTTTGTTTTTTTTGTGTTTGTTATTTGCACTTGATTTATTGTTACTGAATCTAATCAGATATATTTATTTAAGAAAGATATTAAAGTGTTTGAATAAACCATTCATTTTCTAAATTCTTAAAAAATGCATGCATCCTTTAGTAATATTTATTAGGAATTTTATGATTAAAGTTCCAACAACATTTTTTGAAGTGCAAGTGACATGAACATGAGCAAGAATATCATACTTTAGACATAGCCCATGTATTGCAACTATTACTCAATGGAATAGTCGAGTTGAATTGTTGTCAACAGCATAATCACCTGAACTGGGACTTGAATCTTGATGCTATCCTGTGCCTTATCTCCTGCTCCCTCATTACTGCTTAATCAGGTAATCATTCAAATTACTGAATTTGAGGAATGCAAATCCATTAAGTTTAGCCTGTTTCCATTGAAACACAATCACAAAAAAAAAAAAAAAAAAAAAAAAATGTAATGGCCATAGTTCAGAGGTGTTTATTCCTCTTCATGAGGAGTCTAGCTTCAACACCTGCCTGGACGTTTTCACTGACCCTAATGACCTTGATCAGCTGCTTCAGGTGTGTTTAATTAGAGCTGGAGATAAACTTAGGTGGAAAGATTGGACACTTTCCCATAGTGTTACTGAAGTGTTGATAAATAGATACAATATACAGGTGCTGGTCATATAATTAGAATATCATCAAAAAGTTGATTTATTTCACTAATTCCATTCAAAAAGTGAAACTTGTATATTATATTCATTCATTACACACAGACTGATATTTCAAATGTTTATTTCTTTTAATTTTGATGATTATAATTGACAACTAAGGAAAATCCCAAATTCAGTACCTCAGAAAATTGGAATATTGTGAAAAGGTTCAATATTGAAGACACCTGGTGCCACACTCTAATCAGCTAATTAACTCAAAACACCTGCAAAGGCCTTTAAATGGTCTCTCAGTCTAGTTCTGTAGGCTACACAATCATGGGGAAGAGTGCTGACTTGACAGTTGTCCAAAAGACGACCACTGACACCTTGCACAAGGAGGGCAAGACACAAAAGGTCATTGCAAAAGAGGCTGTGTGTCCAAGCACATTAATTGAGAGGCGAAGGGAAGGAAAAGATGTGGTAGAAAAAAGTGTACAAGCAATAGGGATAACCGCACCCTGGAGAGGATTGTGAAACAAAACCCATTCAAAAATGTGGGGGAGATTCACAAAGAGTGGACTGCAGCTGGAGTCAGTGCTTCAAGAACCACTACGTACAGACGTATGCAAGACATGGGTTTCAGCTGTCGCATTCCTTGTGTCAAGCCACTCTTGAACAACAGACAGCGTCAGAAGCGTCTCACCTGGGCTAAAGACAAAAAGGACTGGACTGCTGCTGAGTGGTCCAAAGTTATGTTCTCTGATGAAAGTAAATTTTGCATTTCCTTTGGAAATCAGGGTCCCAGAGTCTGGAGGAAAAGAGGAGAGGCACACAATCCACGTTGCTTGAGGTCCAGTGTAAAGTTTCCACAGTCAGTGATGGTTTGGGGTACCATGTCATCTGCTGGTGTTGGTCCACTGTGTTTTCTGAGGTCCAAGGTCAACGCAGCCGTATACCAGGAAGTTTTAGAGCACTTTGTGCTTCCTGCTGCCGACCAACTTTATGGAGATGCAGAATTCATTTTCCAACAGGACTTGGCACCTGCACACAGTGCCAAAGCTACCAGTACCTGGTTTAAGGACCATGGTATCCCTGTTCTTAATTGGCCAGCAAACTCGCCTGACCTTAACCCCATAGAAAATCTATGGGGTATTGTGAAGAGGAAGATGCGATATGCCAGACCCAACAATGCAGAAGAGCTGAAGGCTACTATCAGAGCAACCTGGGCTCTTATAACACCTGAGCAGTGCCACAGACTGATCGACTCCATGCCACGCCGCATTGCTGCAGTAATTCAGGCAAAAGGAGCCCCAACTAAGTATTGAGTGCTGTACATGCTCATACTTTTCATGTTTATACTTTTCAGTTGGCCAAGATTTCTAAAAATCCTTTCTTTGTATTGGTCTTAAGTAATATTCTAATTTTCTGAGATACTGAATTTGGGATTTTCCTTAGTTGTCCGTTATAATCATCAAAATTAAAAGAAATAAACATTTGAAATATCAGTCTGTGTGTAATGAATGAATATAATATACAAGATTCACTTTTTGAATGGAATTAGTGAAATAAATCAACTTTTTGATGATATTCTAATTATATGACCAGCACCTGTAATTTAACAGTATTATAAATATAGTTAGAATATTCCTTGTTTAGCAATTTATAAAAATTGAATCATATTGTGTTTAGCATATTAACATTCTTGAATGTGACTATATATGACAACTGAATTGACTTGCTCTTTCTTTTTCAGATTTCAGAGAACCCAAAAGAAAAGAGGCAATAGTCTGATGTAGGTAAGCCAGATTTTGAAAACTTGAGCCATTGGACCACTTGTAGTTATAATAACATAAGACTTCTGAAAGTTATGTTATTTTTAAAGGTTCTAATGCTTTTGTCCTTTTTGCCCTACTCTTAAAGAATTTAATCTCTTTGTGTTAATCTCATTGTGTTAAACTGTTAAATAAAATAAACTAACTCAACTGCTGGAGAGGTGTCATTTATATTTTAAAAGGTTTCCTCAAAACTTTGAAATGTGGTCAGGAATTTGTTGATGCACCATTGAAGTGTAGCTGAAATATTAATGTTGTTCAGAACATTATATTGACATTTCAGTTCAATCAACATCACATTAAGACTCGCATACAACACGATAAGAGACAAGATTCTTTTTTCCAGTGTTTGCTGAAATCTAGAAGAAACAAGCAAAACTGTCTAGAGCACACAGGACAGAAAAGTGCAACTGCAAAATCAAAGTCAGTGAGATTCATTCTGCCTCAGCATCATGTCTTCGGCCTCAGAACTCTTTCCACACCACAGGCAGTGTTGTCTCTTACCAGGCAAAGGGAAATCCCTCTAGTGTGTTTATCCAGCCTTGACAACATTCTCCACACCTTGCTCCTGCTCTTTCTCATCCTCTTCCTCCTAATCCACCACCTCTAAACGTAATCTTCCTTCTCAGATTATTTCCATCCATTGCTCATAACATATCACAGTGTACCTGGGCCACCTGTCCACTAGTTTGATCACATCATTAGAAATAAGTGTCAACAACTGTGTTGTTTTGCCTGCCTGTGTTTAGCGTTTTGCAACACAAGTGCATCACAGTGCAAAATGTGTTTTAGTGAGTGTGAAATGTTTATAGTTTTATAAAAAGAGATTTGAAAATCGTGTCTAACTACCTGAAACTTGTTCAAGGTTTTACAGAAAGAGTGATTTATTCGACAAATTGGTGTAGGCTATTGAGAATATGGTTCAGAGGATGGAGTCTGGTGTTTTAGCAATTCAGAAGCAGCCAATGAGGGGCAGCAATGCGCCTAATACGATTCAGAAGAGACAATAACATTTAACTATTTAACTTGGTATTAGTTGAAATTGTTTTAGAAAATAATTCTATTAGAATTTCTAATATAAGAATTTTCTGAAATAATTTCAACTAATAGCTACTAAGTTAAATAGTATTAATGAATATGTCTTCTCATAACCTGCTTCATATCATGAGGTTATGATACTGTTTTCAATCCGTGTGCAAACACGAGCTGACGAGAGTGGAGCGTCACTTGTACCAAACTGAAAGTGATTTCTGTCCTGCACACTGAACGCCACAAGAAGGAGACGCTTAAATGTAATTTGTAATGTACTATAGGACGCGAGTCTAAAATAGTATAATGGTTCACACGTCTAAAAACATTTTCTTTATAGAGCTAGTTTGGCTTATTTTTCACCCTTTTCTAAGCGATGAGCATCAAGATGAACACAAAGGTAAGAACAATGTTTTACTTCTGATCTGCACAGAAACACGCAGTTTTGTTTCTATAAATTAATGTATAAACGTTGGTTCAGTGATGTTAAATAATGTTGACTAAAACACGTCTACATACATAGTTAGGGGTGAATTCAGGTTGATTGGGACACTTTTTGTCATTGAGATGACTGGGGGAAAGTCCCGATCAACCTGAATTCAACCCTAATCAATACAAAGGCAAGGAATAAAAATTAGACTAGATTTTAAAACATCCAGGGATAAGGCCTTGGTTTTCAAACAGCTACAGAAAAAGTCTGATCAGTTAAAAACAGAAGTTTAATCAGGAGAACAGGAGCCATTTTGTGCTTCCGCCACTGCAACTAACACGGAACAACATGTCATTTACTAATGTTAGTGTTTTAAATTTGAATGTTAAATGTTACTTTAGCACTTTAAATTTGACACAACTGAATTAAGACTTAAGGAGCCGTGGGGGCCGTAAAAGTAGGAATTAACATTAACTTAAATGCTGTAAAGTAGCCTATTGTTAGTTCAAGACGCATTAAAGCTGCTGTCCGTAACTTTTTTGTGATCAAAATTTACATATACAAATGATATAATGAGCGAGTACATCATGACATCCATTATCCAAACCGTGTTTTTGATTAACCGAATCACTACGGTACACCTATAATAAGTGTTTATATTCGGTAGCTCCGGCTACAATGTTCTTCCGCAAGACGCATGCAGTTCTGTTTATTAAGTCCCTTTAAAGTCATTTCACTCAGCAGCCATCTTAGAAACGTCTCTCGGGCATGCAAGTGCAACTCCTTTCTCTTTGAGTGGGGAAACATCAAATTCTCTTTGTTATTAACCGCTAGAGCAACAAAAGTTACAGACTGCAGATTCAACCTATAGTCTTTGGTTCAACTAAAGTTAACGAAACTTGAAGCTTATTGTAAAGTGTAACAAACTCCATATTAAACATTTGTACACATTTTTAAAGACAGTTATAATAAAAAAGGAAAGGTTTTAGTCTCTGGCCTGATTAACAAGCCCTCCAATTTTAATAAAATAACACATATTATAAAGACACTTCATATGTAGTTTTATTAGATGATTTGTTGAAATGCATTTAATTGATTACACTTGAAGATAAAAAGAGGGGGTTAAATCTTTCAGTGACGGGGCAGCTGCCCCTCAGATTCTTCACGTTTGAGTTGTCGTTGCCTCGCCTGCACTGACCAGCAGGGGTCATCAGTGTGTGGCGTTTCGAGCGCTACAAAACAATTAATCATTTGATTTAATTAGTGTTTGCAGAAACATCATTTCTCCAAGTCTCTCTTCAAGTGCACCCAAACTCAAGTGTATCCGCCCTAATATTTTCAATTGTTTTTTTCTTATTAGCATCCTATTTATATCACACTTTTTTTCCAGTTTTGATAGGCCTACATTCTTTTAGTTATTTTCATCTTAATTTCCTAGAATTTATTAATACATGCTTTGCTTTTTGTTTACATTTTCATATCATATTTGTCTGTATTTGACTTATTCATGAAAAATAATGTTGTTTAGTCTTTTGTGTCCTAACTGATCAAATGGTTTCTTGTTTTCTGTTTGTATATTTTTCTAATGTTTTATCTTTTTGAATGCTGTAGTATTCTCTGCCTTTTTGTCCATGAATTCTTATATGAGCTGGTATACAGCAGAATTGAACATTTTTCATTTAGAAGTGAAGTGTATATTTCTATTAAAACATTATATTAATGCATTGTAATGTATAAACTGCTGAATCTGAATAAATAACCCCTCTAGTCTCTCGACTCCTCAGTGCCAGTGATGATGCTGTGTTTAGATTCTTCTAGTGATGTATTTTGGATGCATTCTGGGATATGCACCTTCATTCATCATGTGTTTCTAAATACCCATAACATTATCTGTTTATGTACAGATATCTCTAGCCATTCCTTTTTCTTTTCAGTTTTTTCTCATTTAGCCTTATACTCCAGAAATTTTAAATTATTTATTCCATACTTTTCAGTTATCTTGTATTTCATCCAAATCCTTTGTTTACATATTTCTCATATTCCCAACAAAATTTCTCCTCTCACCTTGCAGTATTAACCAATATGCAAGTGCTGCTTTAGTTTGTTGCAATTCTATTGGATGGTGGTTTTTCTATTGGTGGATCTCATATGAGTGACAGGTTGCCCCGCCCTTACACAATTTTGATGTCATGGTGACTTTAACACATCTGATCACTGGTATAATGTATTTCTTGACCGAATAACATGAAGTGTTTTCAGTGCTGTTTGTGTTTTATATGTTCCTCAGAGAAACACTTCCTCCACTACAAGTTCACAGCCCTGACCAAAGCAGACACATTCCCAGAGTTCAGTGCTGTGGTTGTTGCTGATGACAGACGGATCAAACACTTCAGTAATGAAGAAAGAGTCTGGATTCTGACTGAAGATGACTGGACTGAACCTCCAGAACCACCTGATTCTAGAGACTGGTTCATTCATCAGATCAGGACTCTGACAAACTGTGAAAACTCACAGTGTTCTGGTGAGATTCATGATTTACTCTTATTCATTATCAGATATTATATTTACTGTAAGTTTGTCATGAGTGTTGTTCTGTGATTGTAGAGCTTCATGTTCTTCAGAGAATAATTGGCTGTGAACTGGAGAAACTTCCTGATGGAACAGTGAATCTGACTGTCTTTGATGAATATGGATTTGATGGAGAGGATTTTATATCCTTTAATTCTGACACTGTGCAGTGGATTGATAAAAACCCCAAAGCCAAAGAAACTAAAATGAAATGGGATCGTCACACAGAACGCAACAAATTCCTGAAGTATTTCCTCAAGAACTGCATGAACTGGATCTCAACATTTAACAACACAAAACAGAGTAAGTTCTGATCAGATCAGTTTCATTAGCGCTGTGTGTGTGTGTGTGTGTGTGTGTGTGTGTGTGTGTGAGTGACATAAGTTCAGGAGTTCATCATTAGAGATCATAAATAGGCAAATAGTCTGTCTGGACCATTATTGCAGTGATTATTGTGTTTCTAGCATGTTCAAGATCTTGAATTAACAATGCAAGAGGTGAGCACTAAAGTCTACTCCAGCACATCCCAGAATATTTCTAGGTTGAGTTCATGTATGCAGGAGGTTTTTCTATTCTTGTAATTGTTTGCTCACAAAAGGTGTATTTATTTTAATGAATATGAAGGGGTTTTTTTACACAAAGAACCACATTATTTGTAAATGTTTGTTTGTTAAATGAATTATTATTTTCTGCTCCAGGTTCTCCAGATGTTCGTGTCTCTGTGAGGAAAGCTCCTGATGACAGTAATCTGGTTCTGACGTGTCTGGCCACTGGTTTTTACCCCAGAGATGTTCAGATGAACATTAGATTGAACAGAAACATTCTTGAGGATCAAACATCTGGAATCAGACCAAATGATGATGAAACCTTTCAGATGAGAATCAGTGTGAAGATCAACAGAAACCATGAAGGATCTTATGACTGTCTGGTCAATCACCGCAGTCTGACTGAACCAGTTTTAACAGGATGGGGTAAATATCACTGTAAAATCAGTCTTGGGTTAATATGAATGAATATGAACAGAATGAGCTTAATACACTAATGGGACTTCTGCATTAAAGAATTAGTTCAATTTCAAATTAAAATTTCCTGATAATTTACTCACCCCCATGTCATCCAAGATGTTCATGTCCTTCTTTCTTCAGTCGAAATAAAATCAAAATGTATATGCTTTATAAACACAAATGATCGCCTCGCAATTGCTACCGCCAGGCTGCTTTCCGTGTTCATCAAAAAGCTTACGCTAAATGTCCTACGCCTTCCCTATTCAATTTACGAAAAAAACTGAACTGGCGCTGCGTTTGTTCTGTAAGTTGAATAGGGAAGGTGTAGGACATACAGCGTAAGCTTTCTGAAGAATACGAAAGTACGGTTTTGGCGGAAGCACTTGCGAGGCGATCATTTGTTTATAAAGCATATACATTTACATTTTTTTTGAAAATGACAGATCGTTTCGCTAGATAAGACCCTTATTCCTCGTCTGGTATTGTTTAAAGCCCTTTGAAGCTCCACTGAAACTAATTTTGACCTTCAACCATCTGGAGGCCATTGAAATCCATTATAAGGAGAATAATCCTGGAGTGTTTTCATCAAAAATCTTTTTTTTTTTTTTTCGACTGAAGAAAGAAAGACATGAACATTTTGGATGACATGGGGGTGAGTAATTTTAAGGGAATTTTAACTTGAAAGTGAACTAATCCTTTAATAGCAGATGAAACTCAATAAGAGTCACTCAGTATGTAGAAAGAGAACATGTTAATACTGATGTTGCTGTAACAGACAATTACACTTAAAATGCCTTCACTCAGATTAACAGTTAATAAGCATTTACAGTGTTTGTGTTTTTATTTTTTGCAGCTGCAAATTGTGCTGACTGTGAAACAAACAGGCCTCCAATTCTTGTTATAACAATAATATTATTAGTAGTAGCAGGATCCATTATAATTCCAGGTCTGATGACTGGTTACATCAAATACAAAAGGAGAAGGTTAATGGGTGAGTTATTAATATGAAGCACTGTTGCTTTAAATGTCTTATTTTTGAATATTCTTGTTTTGTAGACATTTCAAAATGTAGGACTTTTTGACAGTCTGTACTGTATCACAGTAGAAATATGAACTAGAAGATTTTTAAAATTATTTTTGATATTTGAAATTGATTAGACTTTTATTGTATGGACAAACTACAAGGTAGGATCCATAACAAATGAGAATTGATATGAGCATGATATCTGTTTGTACTCAAGCTGAAGTTTTTAATCTCCTATATTTTTTTTCTAGATGAGAACAGGAGATATGGTGAAAGTGAAGAAAATGTGTCCAGTTATGACTGTAATAGAGAAATGATGAAGAGATCTGAGCCTCATCCTCCACACACAGGTATCTCCACATCATATTCATGGTCAAAATTCAAATCCAAATTCAGTTCAGACTGCAGATATAGACCATCAGTAGTGTTCAGAGATATTTTGGTCAGGAGCATGTGTGATAGATACAGACTGAACTAGAATTTGTTTGTTTATTTATTTATTTGAAATGTATTTGCATTTTATTTGATGGACACAAACTGCAAGATTATGCATAATGACTGAGAAGTACAACATAATTACAGCTTGATGGGCACATTTACAAGAACATGATATCTGTATGACTGCGACATGAAGTTTTCATTTTAATTTGCTGTGGTTTTTTTGTTTTGTTTTTTCCTAGATCAACTGAGCAGCTTTGATGATAAAAATGAACTGGAGATATTGAATGGTGATAGAGGAGAGATGTGCAGTAATGACTGTAAAGGAAGAAACACACACAGAAAATTACGTTCCACATCCTTATGATCCAGACCTCGAGTCCAGTGTTTTCATTTAGAGCTCAGTGCTGATGGATTTACACACTGGACTGAGATAGGAACAGTTTGTGGTTAGAAATGCAGTTTAATCCTTCAACCATCACTGATTGTGTGTCACCTCTACTTGAAGCATAATACTTATGAAATATGTTTATGGATAACATAGAAATGAATGAGTACAACCTGTCATAAAATTATATGTGACTTCTCCTATATAACTGCCATTTTTCCATAGTAAACCTCAAATACAACTCCCTACAACTCACTAAAATAAATAACCAAAATGACAAACACGTTTAAGATTATTGGACAGGTCAATCATTGTCTTACACTGGATTGTGTATTAGCCTATTCACACTCATGGACTGGTTTTAACAGCCCAAGTTAAACTTGTATATATTGTGTTGTATTAAGTTCTGTGTGAATTTTGTACAGTTTATACTGTTTGGTTCTGTCGTCTTCTTTTTAACACACACACGTACAATAGATGCTGTATTTGTGCCTGTAAAAATATGAACAAAATGAAACTGTATATCTGGTATATACCACAGACTGTCTGTGTAACTTTACTGTATCTTATTTGGTCTGAGCTTTCTTGTTTTAAAGAACTGCTTAAAAAATCTGTTAATATCCTTTATCCATCTATCAGAAATACTGGATAGGTCAGCCTAACAAGTGTTTCTGTTTTCTATATGAGAGTTCTGTCAAAAATAGAGACATATCTTTGTAGTCACATATTTGATATATTTTGACTTTTTTAAAGTGCAACCCAGATTCTTTTTTTCTTATGTTTTTTAATTAAAATTCTTATACAAATGTTGCTTCATTTTTACTGGAATATTAAACAATTGTGATTCTGTCTGTATGAATATGAACTGCCATCATCTCATACTTTTTAAAATTCAAGCTTTTGGAAAATGATAAACCAAATGAATGGCATCTAGAGTCTGCTTTCCATCATTAACATCAGAGAAAGGTGGTGACATCTGCTAACAACTGATTAACCTAAACATTCAAGGGCTTGATCTCTTTACTATTTTTAACATAAACTGACAGAGATTCAGTTATTAAATAAATATGGACTTGTCAGATCCCTTTGCTACAGATCCCTTTAATACTCCTGTAATGTCAAATTGCTTAGAGACCCCAATGGAAGTGAGACTGAGCTATTGATTTCTTTGTACATCTCTAGGCTATTTCCATCAAGAAGATGTAGGTGTAATTCCAAGAAGCACCCAGTGAGGGGCAGCAATGCACTCAAAACGATCCTGAAGAGACAATAACATTTCTATTCTATAATATAAGAAACTTTTCTGAAATAATTTCAACTAATACTAAGTTAAATAGTATTAATGAATTTATCTCCTCCTCATAACCTGCATCATATCATAAGGTTATGATACTGTTTTCACTCAATGTGGAAACACGAGCTGACGAGATAATCGATATAATGTGGCTATATTCATAGACATAAAATACATAGGCCCTGGGTTGTAAAATTACATGCATTGTTTTTGTAAATGTAGTTTTTGCACTTAATAACGTAACATTCAGTTAACAGGTCTTTTTTTTACTGTAGCATTTTACATTCTTCTTTCATTAAGAAGATTTTTAGCGTAGCCTCACTGAAAAAAAAAAAGTTGTAGACATAATTTTCACTCAGAAATTACAATCGCAAAGAAGTGACGAGTAACACTTTGAATTAAAATGTGAAATTTTGAAGAAGAAAGACTAAAACAGTATTTTCTTGTAAAATGTTCTTCAATAATATATTTTTTTTTACAACAAAAAATGTTTATAGTGTAGTTATGTGCTTTTCATTTGCATTTCATCAAAGTGCAGTACAGCATAGGCACTACCAGCAGACACTGCATCAATAAACAATTTATCCCCAAAAGTAGTTCTTTTGAATACAATTTTCTTTGATTCTGAGAAAAGATAGCTATTGCAGTTATTACAGCCCCTCCAAACTGGTGTGACAATGATACAGTATCATTATAGACCAATCTAAGGACATTTCAAACATAAATAAAGTTATCATGAACTGATAAAAACTCCAGAAGGTGAATATGTGACAAATACAGAGGGCTTATTTTGCACAAGCTCAGCTGACTGCCTTTAAAGGAGACTTTAACAGTGACTGACGCAGGAACCCTGCGCTGAGGTTTATTATTTTGCTCAGTCTTCCTGTTTACCTTGATAGCTGTCGTTTTGTGGTGTAAACGTGTGAGAAAATATGTCTTGAGTGACAGTGTAAATCTCTCTGTGTCCTCATTCTGTGCCTGACTGTTTTTGTGTACAGTAACAAGCAAGTAACTCTACATCTCAACAAAACAGATGGCAAACTCTCCTGCCACCCACTATTTGAACCTCAAGCCAAGTGTCTGCCGTGGACTGAAACTTCTTTCTCATTGTTCGGTAAATGAGTAAAAATATGGTTGAAACCTCAGTATGATGAGTCAACAGATTAAGTGTAGTTTCCTAAATGGTCACCTTCTCTACAACTCACTTTTCAAATGAGACTTAGGGGTGAAGTCAGCTAAAATGGGCCACGTTTTGGTAAATGACATATAGCTTATTTGATGGTATTATATGTATGAGAAATTAGCATGGGTCTCTTATATATATATTTTTTTTTAAAAAATGTGAAAAAGTATAAATGTTTTAAAATTATGAGAGAGCATCAGCAGGCCCCTTCTTGAGCCACGGCACAACATTCAGGTAAAATGGGCCAGCTGTTCAGGTAAAATGGGCCAATATAAAAAGAGAACAACACAGGTAATTTCGGCTGAAATCATTTTATTTTTAACAGTAAATTGACACCATTTTCTTTAGTGTGCCATAGCAACACCATAAATCTATTTCATTAAATAGAAAATTGAACGAATATTTCATTAAAAAATGCAATTAAAAATGAACTGATCATGTTGTGCAGGTGTGTGTTTCTGTGCATTTTGTGTGCATGTATGTGTGTATGCTTGTCAAATATCTGTCAAACGTTTTGTTAAAGATTAGAACATCTTTGACAAAAACAAAAAAACAAAAAAAACAAATCACTTTAACATTTCCTGTAGCTATGGGTCTTAACATTGTACTGTACTGACATCTTCCTTTCGCTCCCTTTCTCTTCTCTCTTCTTATCTCTCGGTTCCCTTTCTTTGCTTGTCCTCCTGCCATACTGTCTGCAACACAATTTCAGCGAGTCCATTGTCAAACTATGCAGTCAACTGTGATATTCTTTTGCACAGCAGAAAATGGAGAGGGATACTGTATATTTGACGTGTCTTTGTTTACAGATGTCCACAAGGGAGCACACAAGCTGGATCTACCAAGCCCAGGCAACAACAACAACGCTCCACTAACTCTTAGAGGTAAAGCCACTTGTTGTACAAGCACGCCCTCTAGTAGTCACATTCCCAAATAATATTATACTATTTTTCACTACATCAGTCAAACATAAAAGTTACAATGCTCAAATTAAATGGTTTGCTGCACAATATGTACCTCTGTGATTTTTCGGTGATACTGGGCGGAGTGTACACATGTATTTTGGAGTTTTCTGTTTCATGTTAAAGCGCCACTGAAAATATTCGTGCATGCTCCTCTGATCATAGAAACATTTTTCGGTAATATAATTGCGTTTCAGTTCCCAGATGTTCAATTTTGAATTTTCTGTCAAATTTGAACCACTGAATTTGTGGAAGCGAATTTGTAAAGTGAAATAAAATGGACCGAAATTGCCTGTTGAATATTTTAGGTTGTATTTTTAAACAGACTGAATATGTTGGAAGTGAAATCTGAAAGGTGAATATGAATCTTTAAATTTTTAATATTGAAAATGTGGGTGAAATGTTTTGAAGTGAAATATTCACAGCTTAAATATACAACCATGTTGAATTTCAGCCCATATAAATGCAAGCTCTAAATATACAATGTATCAAAATGCATATTTTTTCAATTAGTGCAATTCAACAAGCTTTTTATTTCAAAAACATTTGACATTAATAAACTTCCATATATGATATGTGTCCCTTTAAATGCAAATGAGCTGTTGCTCCCGCCTAAGAGGGCGGAGCTTCAAGAGCTCCTCTGGTGTCAGGGGTCAGGACGCACTAATAATGTCAGAAACTGTCACTAACAGTGTTCGTCTGAACCAGATTTCGGACAATTATGTCTACAGAGCCAGAGAATATATGCTGCGTGGAGATAGAACAGATATAGTTTAGTTGAATTATTTATATAACTCATGTTGTCATCTTGCTTTTATCCTCTATTAGAACAAGCCTGGACCCCGTCCGAATGATGGCCAAAACTTTACTGATGAGTTTTATGAAGTTTATTGTACATCACACAAAACATGAAGCGTACATTTTCACTCCAGAAAATCACAGTAAGTGTTTAATAAAACACAGTGCAATAAGTGTGCATTCAATTATTATCTATAATCTCTCTCCCTTGCACTATCATCAACATTCACAGCGCATTACACAGAAACACTTGTTTCAATTAACAGTAAACAAATATATACAGACCTTATTCCTTTTCGGGGGGTGCTTCATAAATTAGTAAACTTTTTATCCGTAAATCAACTCCGATGAACCGTAATAAAGTGCTCTCACCTTCATATTCAGTATTGCTCTGGAGACCGTAAGCTGGATCACGAACAGTTCAGTAACAGTTGAGTAACTTAACCTGTGTTTTGTCCCTGTTCACAAAGCAGTCTGGTGTAAAATGATTCACACAGACATAAACGAATTTAGGTATATGGAGGCACATTCCCTTCAAAAATAAAACTAATCCACTGAGTCTTCAGCGGCTCTGATGTCAGGAGTACATGAAGACTGTTGTTCACTTTTACTTCCAACAACAGAACACCTCAATCACTTAAGAGACATTCTTGTCACTACAGCTGCTCCAGTCTGGAGAAAATGGCGGACTGCGTACAACCTGCTCAGGGCGGGGTCTATGCTAATACGGAGTCCGTAAGAAGTCGTGCGCGGGGCCTGAACAAAATGGTCACTTTGCCCAGAATCTGCAAACGGCTTGTTTTGAGACACTACTTATGATTTATGGGATTTTTTTTAAAAAGAAAAGCAGTGGGTGGAATTTAATCATTATAGGGTGGTTGTGTACACACACTGCCAACACACTTTATGTTCAATGACCATGTAAAAGTGAATTTTGCATAATAGGTGCCCTTTAAGATCATCATCATCTCCAAAACAAACATCAGACATCCTGTACCGATCAAGTCCATGCTGCAGCTGTCGGTTTACTTCTGCAAATGTAGATCAGCATCTCCTCCAGCCTCCTGCGTCTTCTCAATGTGAAGCCGATCACTTTCTCCAGCCTGATGGACCATAGTCTCAGCTGACTACGTTGTGTTTTTCCTTAGTGTCTTTGTGTGCGTGTCAATCAGCTCTTGAGCTCTTGAATCAGTATATTGTGTACACAAATTTAGACACTAGCAAGGACCCTGGCTTATTGCACATTAAGACACTGATGGCTCTGTTTCCAGCAGTATGACAACATCCTTTTTATACAATCTCTTCAATGGTATTAATAAAGAGCAGAACTGATATTTTTTATTTGCGAATGAGACCGTGCTTATAATGGGTGACACCCTGATCAGTGCCCTAACTACTGAACTAAGGAGCTGATTGAGATGCACCCTGTGTGTTTAATGCTGGTGTGGCCCTGATGTAGGGATGGTGTCCAGTCAGAGTCAGTCTCCATAATCTTTAAGCAGGTTGACCTGCAATGCATAACATAACATTACATAACATAACATAACATAACATAACATAACATAACATAGGACCACAGCAGTAAAACATAGTCAGAAAATTATTATCCATTATGGATACTGATCAAAAATGTACAAATGTTTAATAACATAGATAGTATATTTTACAGAATTACACCATGCAGAATTAACTGACATAGCTGATATAATATAACACTGAAACAGTTTACTTCATGTTCTGTAAGTTTTATCTCTGTGTTTTCTGCTGTTACTGACCGGAAGTGTGAGGAGGGAAATTATTATGGCGCAAACTTATTTATAAATATACTATTTTCAGCACAGGGATCAGAGAAAATATTTTAGATTTTTTTGGACAATATGTGGTGCTTAATGTGCAATAAAAGAAATAATGTCTTAATAGTGAGTGTGTGTGTTTATGTACTGGACATGGTGTAATATGATATTCACGGTAGAATGTAAATGTGAAATAAAAAAGAAGAAAAATCAAAAATTAACTTTTAAAAACAACTGCAGAAAACAAGAATGTTTAATGTTAGGAATGAATAGTAAAAATGTGAATAAAAACAAAAGTATTTGGAGTATTTACTCAGATATCACAAAACATTGTGAAGCATCATCATTCATGTCTGTTTAACAATGAAAAGAGTTTCAAATCTCTGTAGTTTGTGATTGTTGACTGTAATAAGTGAGATGATGTAGTGATGATGATGATGAACAGAGTCACATGACACAGGTGAGTTTATGCGACTGTACAAGGGAGTCATATTAAAATAATTCATGATTTAAATGAATAAAACTTCCATTCAGAATATAGAGGTTTCTTCTTTGATGCATCTTTGACTATCGAATCAAACACTGAATCTGTGCAGATCTCAGACTGAATGATCAGTGATTCCTGTTTCTGATGCTGATCTGAAAACAAGGATATGAAATAAATGGAGAGAACTGTGAGCTAAACATGATCAGGACTGAAGAGATGAAATATGAATCCTGCTTTTGAGACTCTCAGGTGAAGATGTTTACTGCACTGTTTACTGTTTACCGCCTCGCTGTCACGAGAGTGTTTTGACATGTCAGCATGACATCAGAGCAAGATACATCCATAATGATGTCTAAATCTTTTAATTTGACTTAATATTTTACACTATTCTTGTCTAAAGTTCAGGATCAGCTCTTTGCAGCCCTTGTTTGAAAACGACTGAAACTCGCTCTGCCAGTTACTGAATGATTACAAAAAGTAGATGATCTGCTTCCAAAAATGAAAGAAACACATAAAACAGAGTGCAAAGAGTACAAAGCATTAGAAGGACCAAATATATCATGCAACTGTATGAAAATAAGCAAATGTGTTCTAATAAACAGATTATATGAAGGCTGCAGTCCTGTTTAGATCTTGACATGTGGTCACTTTGACAACTAAATGTATGTGTTGGATAATATTGTTTGCTGAACTGCTGAATGTCTCTTAACAGAAGATTAAACACAGTTACTCATCTACAAACAGCAATCTATACCTTTAGTTCTGTGGTGAATGTTTTATGATCATCCTCAAATAAAAAGGCAAAAAACAATTATTAGTTTACATGCACTTTCAATGAAAGTATGAAAAAACATACACTACAAAATAACACAATACAAAACAAAAATACAATAGAAAATCATATTACAAAGAAATTACTGCTTAATGCATTTGATATCACAATGGTAATAGACACTAAAAAGCTACTTAAATGAAGTTCTGAGGATACTATATTTTTAATATCATTATTTTCACAGTGAAAAAGGGAATTGAATTTGAAGGATTATGATCACAAAGTGCACACATGGTCTATGTTGAATGTATCTCTTTCTTTTCATCTGTGCGCCAATAGCGTTACAGTCCGCCTTATGACGAACTTTCACGACCAATAAAGATGTTTCTGTCAGTCTGAGATGCAGAAATAAAGTGTTGGACACTTTCACAGTTCATTATGAATCACTGTAGAGCGTCTGGAATATGAATGACAAACATGTTTCACACGATCTCGTTAAAAACATTTTCTTTATAGCATTTGTCTGGATTATTTCTCACTCTTGTCAAAGTGATGCGCATCAAGGTAAGAACAGAGTTCATTTGCTATTTCTGATATCGTTTGAGTTTGCTTATTATTTAAAATAGTGTCCATTTATTATCCAGACTCCCTAGTTTCATATAATTAACCGATAATATTTTTACACTTCTCATATAACGTAACGGTAACGCATCTTGTGTTTGCGCCATTTCTTTGTCGAAGGAACTAAAATCGAAAGTCGATAGCTTTGTGTTTTAATGAGGAGTCAGTTTGCGCTTAGAGGAAGCCGCACTTTGCTCACGAAGATCTGGTGTTTTCCGCGTCTCTGTTCGCAGTAAATCTCTGCATGTCATGTGAGTTTGTGAGTGAACGCAGCCCATTACGCGGACAGGTGATGACAGTAGATTTGTAATGAGACGCGTTCAAAGCTTTTGCAGCACACTCGGAGTTGGGGTTCATTAAAAGTCAAGTAGGATCTTTTTTATTATTATTATTATTATTATAATGCATCAAACAATAAACAGATACAAAGACAAAACAGACAGAACCTCTACAGGAATGAAATTACATAAAATCTTCATGTAAAGTTCCACAAACAAAATAAGAGAAAGGAAAAAATAAATGAAAATAAGAATAACATCATAAACACATACAGAGGAAACATTATGCATCAGAGGCATTACCAAACAAATCATCATAAGATTTCAAAAATCTGTCACTTTTCTTGTTTTTAATCAATCTAAGAGATTTGAGAAATGCATTAATTTCAATTAAAGGGTTAGTTCACCCAAAAATGAAAATAATGTCATTTATTACTCACCCTCATGTCGTTCCACATCCGTAAGACCTTCGTTAATCTTCGGAACACAAATTAAGTTATTTTTGTTGAAATCCGATGGCTCAGTGAGGCCTGCATAGCCAGCAATGACATTTCCTCTCTCAAGATCCATTAATGTACTAAAAACATATTTAAATCAGTTCATGTGAGTACAGTGGTTCAATATTAATATTATAAAGCCACGAGAATATTTTTGTTGCGCCAAAAAAACAAAATAATGACTTATATAGTGATGGCCGATTTCAAAACACTGCTTCATGAAGCTTCGGAGCGTTATGAATCTTTTGTGTCGAATCATGATTCGGATCGCGTGTCAAACCGCCAAACTGCTGAAATCACGTGACTTTGGCGCTCCGAACCACTGATTCGACACAAAAGATTCATGAAGCAGTGTTTTGAAATCGGCCATCACTATATAAGTCGTTATTTTGTTTTTTTGGCGCACCAAAAATATTCTCGTCACTTTATAATATTAATATTGAACCACTGTACTCACATGAACTGATTTAAATATGTTTTTAGTACATTAATGGATCTTGAGAGAGGAAATGTCGTTGCTGGCTATGTAGGCCTCACTGAACCATCGGTTTTAAACAAAAATATCTTAATTTGTGTTCCAAAGATTAATGAAGGTCTTACAGGTGTGGAACGACAAGAGGGTGAGTAATAAATGACATTATTTTCATTTTTGGGTTAACTAACCCTTTAAGAAATGTGAAAAAGTAGGCTGCGAGTTAGAGAATTTTTGCATATGCATAAAAAATTTTCCAAACAAAATAAAAAAATTAACAACATAATTTATTGGAAAAAGTCAAGGTCCGTTACAGAATTGTTTTTAAAATCTTTTTTTTTTTTTGCTTTTAAGGCTCTGACCGGAGGTAACTATTTCTCTGACCTTATTTTGTGTGCAAAATCATCTGTTAGATGTCTGAGGTCAGAGATTAATGATGATCTCGAGTGCTTTTCCAAATCTGTGATTTTCCAAATCTGAACATGAACTGTTGGATTTACTTTTTAAAAAAAAAAGTGGTTCCACACAACTATATTGAGTAATTTGTACAAATAACAATTTAGTTGTATGAACAAAAGAAATTCAAGTAAAGCTGACAAAATTTCTTTGAGTAAATACAAAACATTTGAATGTCACTGTTACATAAAATTTATATGTGCAGTTTACTTAATAATATGATTATTACGTAAGGTGAACACATTCATTGACTTAATTTACCTTATTTAATTAACAATTTTCTCTATATAATGAACTTAAAAAATAACTCATTGAACAAACTCAACTGAATTGAGAGCAGGAATTCTATCCTAAACATGTGAGGCTCACAGTCACAGCCTAAACACAGGCGACACTCTTCTGCATAATGGAAACCACAAAATTCAAAAACATTACGGAAACTCCTCTAAATGTCCAACATAACTGAACATTAAACAACATAAACTAACAACATTTTTCCCTTTACTGAAAAACACATACAAACCCGATTCCAAAAAAGTTGGGACACTGTACAAATTGTGAATAAAAAAGGAATGCAATAATTTACAAATCTCAAACTTATATTTTATTCACAATAGAATATAGATAACATATCAAATGTTGAAAGTGAGACATTTTGAAATGTCATGCCAAATATTGGCTCATTTTGGATTTCATGAGAGCTACACATTCCAAAAAAGTTGGGACAGGTAGCAATAAGAGGCCGGAAAAGTTAAATGTACATATAAGGAACAGCTGGAGGACCAATTTGCAACTTATTAGGTCAATTGGCAACATGATTGGGTATAAAAAGAGCCTCTCAGAGTGGCAGTGTCTCTCAGAAGTCAAGATGGGCAGAGGATCACCAATTCCCCCAATGCTGCGGCGAAAAATAGTGGAGCAATATCAGAAAGGAGTTTCTCAGAGAAAAATTGCAAAGAGTTTGAAGTTATCATCATCTACAGTGCATAATATCATCCAAAGATTCAGAGAATCTGGAACAATCTCTTATTCCTTTGTTTTGTCAAAGAGTAGCCCTCTCTTGGTCCAGACAGTCTTACAGAACAAAACTGGAAGACATGTTACTTGCTTGTTCAGATGATAAAATTCTTATTTTGCTCATACTTCCAAAACGTAGAATCTGCGTAACTTAAGGACTGCAAATTTAATTATATGTTTAATATATTTCTGTCACCCTACATGACAAGACTTTTTGTCCCAGTAAAAAGTGTTTTTATTGTTGTTTGTGTTTTATGTTCCTCAGAGAGACACAATGTCTACTACAGGTTTACAGTTCTGACTAAAGCAGGCACATTCCCTCCGTTCGATGCTGTGGGTGTGTGCGATGACAGACGGATCAAACACTACAGTAATGAACTCGAAGACTGGATAAGAGCAAATGTGATTAAACATGACAATACCGAACCTCTTCAAGAACCACATGAACCTAGAGACTGGTACAAAGATCTGCTGAAGACTCTGTCAAACTGCACAAACCCACAGTGTTCTGGTGAGTTTAAAGTTTTTTCTTATCAACTATATTTATATACTGTAAGTTTCTCATGAGTGTTGTTCTGTGATTGTAGAGCTTCATGTTCTTCAGAGAATAACTGGCTGCAAACTGGAGAAACTTCCTGATGGAACAGTCAAGAGTCTGACAGCCTATGATGAATATGGATTTGATGGAGAGGATTTTATATCCTTTAATTCTAACACTATGCAGTGGATTGATAAAAACCCCAAAGCTAAAGAAACCAAAAAGGAATGGGATCTTAAAACAGAACGCAAACAATTCCTCAAGAACTACCTTGAGGAATGTGTGCACAAGATCTCCACATATAACAACACAAATATGAGTATGTTTTAATTAAATCACTTTAATTAGCTCGTGTGTGTGTGTGTGTGTGTGTGTGTGTGTGTGTGTGTGTGTGTGTGTGTGTGTTTGACAAAATAACTCAGGAAGGTTGTTTCAATAAAGAAGCACTTTATCATTCTGTGACAAATAATTACTAGTGAATTAAAAATGTAAAACTGTTGAGTGGGTTCAGAAATGTTAGTGAAATATTGTCACTTTCATTTAATTTTTGGTTTGTATCTGAAAGTGACAGTCTTCACAGCAAAAACACATGTAAATCTGAACTTAGAATTGGTAAATGTTCATGGTTTGTTTCATACATGCAGGGGTTTTCTCTACACTTCTTAGATGTAATTGTGTGTTTGCATCAAGAAATATAATGCTTCATGTTTATTAGTGCAGATCCAGTGTGCGTCTGGTACTGTAGAATACAGTTAATTTTCTAGAAGCAGTAGGTAGATCTGGATTGGATGAGTTTGACTGTCACATTGGAGTGTCAGATTGCATGTCAGCTGGCTAAGTTAATAGATATAATACAGGCAAAACAAGGAAAACGTCTCAGGTTACAAATTTAACCTTGGTTCCCTGAGAAGGGGAACAAGACACCGTGGGCCTCACAAGGCCAAATGGAAGGACTCTGTGTTTGGGCTGCAGGGAACATCTGAGAAAAAAAGAGAGGGTAGATGTAGATGTAATAACTTCCCCCTCAGAGGGAAGGAGGAGATGTTATCTATCTCTACCAGCTCCAGGACACTGATCGCGCCTAAACTTGATCACTTCCCACAGATCTTGCTTCTTTTTCCTCGACTTACGCCTCCTGTGTGACCTGCTCTCTGGCACGCTGCCCTTCTGACCCTGACTTCGGTCCTCAGCGTGGTATATAGGTTTAAATCCGGCCGAGCGCGCATTCTCCTCTCTGAACTTGCCGACCACTGCTTCAATGGATGTGCCAAACAATTCAGAGGGCGAAAGCAGCGCACTGAGAAGAAAGACCTTTTCTTTCTCCCCTATGCTGGTCAGGTTCACCCACAGGTGCCTCTCCGTGGCCACCCTGAAAATGAAGAAGAGGATGACATGTTCTCTAGGCACCCTTTTTATACCTCACGGTCGCACTAGTACTGAAGTCATAAGTTGTCGCCAGGCAATTCGATTGGCATGTTTCAACACGTGCTTCAGACATCAGTCACGCTGAGGTGTTCCCCATTAGCGTCCCATTCAAAAGGGAACTAGCTACTCATGTCTTTGAGGAACTTTCTTCTATGGATCACATTTGCAACCCTATTTTTTCCTGGCACACAAACCACTGAGACAGAATAATTTTTTTTTGTAAATGTTTGTTTGTTAATTGCATTATTATTTTCTGCTCCAGGTCAACCAGATGTTCATGTCTTCGCGAGGAAAGTTCCTGATGATGACAGTAATCTGGTTCTGACGTGTCTGGCCACTGGTTTCTACCCCAGAGATGTTGAGATGTACATTAGATTGAACAGAAACATCCTTGAGGATCAAACATCTTCTGGAATCAGACCAAATGATGATGAAACCTTTCAGATGAGATCCAGTGTGACGATCAACAGAAATTATAAAGTATCTTATGATTGTCTGCTCATTCACAGCAGTCTGACAGCTTCAGTAAAATGGGGTAAACATCATCATGAATTCAGTCACTCACGCTTTTGTAACAGGAGAACATGATAATGCTGGAATGGAATAATGTTGCTGACCACAAACAATTAAAGTGCCTCAATTCAGTTTAACAGTTTATGATGTTGATATAAAACATTTATTTAAAAATATATATTCGGTTGTCTTAATTATTATTTTTATTTTCATTCTGCAGATGGAAGATGTTTTAACTGTGAATCAGAACCTCCATGGCCTGTTATAGGAGGAGCAGTTGCTGTTCTAGTAGTTCTAGTTCTAGTTATAATTGTGATTAGTTACTACCTCAACAATAGGAGAAACTCAAATGGTAAATTATAAATAATCAGTATGATCACTGTAGCTTTAAATCCATTGTTTTTATATATCATTGTTTAAAGACATTTTAAAATGTATGGGCAGTAAATGACGGTAGAAATAAGTGAACATGGTGATAGACATTTTGATGATAGTAAGATTTTTTTCATTTGACGACAGACTACAAGTTAAATTTATCCATATTACAGTATTTATCAAACAAATGAGTAGTGTGAATAAATGTAAAAATGTTTGTATTTACATTTTTACAAGAACAAGAACATAATATCTGTTTTTATACTGTATCTTATAGGTCGGGTGAGAAATTCTTCCTCTAATGGCCCAATGACTGATCAGATACAGATGACCAGTCCAGCATCTGCTGATGTGATTCGATCATGAGCTCAGTGCTGATGGATCTACAGACTGGACTGCGACGTGGACAGGTTTAGGCATTAAATGAAATGTCTTTCATGTTCTTTTATTCTGAATGCACACTGTTTTCGTTTTTTTTTTTTTTTTTCATCAGCATTTTCTAACGTGAGTCAGCTCTTATTTATTAAAGGGTCACCCAAAAATGAAAATAATGTCATTTATTACTCACGCTCATGCCGTTCCACACCCGTAAGACCTTCGTTAATCTTCGGAACGTAAATTGAGATATTTTTGTTTAAATCCGACGGCTCCGTGAGGCCTGCATAGCCAGCAATGACATTTCCTCTCTCAAGATCCATTAATGTACTAAAAACATATTTAAATCAGTTCATGTGAGTACAGTGGTTCAGTATTAATATTATAAAGCGATGAGAATATTTTTGGTGCACCAAAAAAACCCCAAAATAACGACTTATTTAGTGATGGCCGATTTCAAAACACTGCTTCATGAAGCTTCGGAGCGTTATGAATCAGCGTGTCGAATCCGCAGTTTGGCGGTTTGACACGCGATCCGAATCATGATTCGACACGCTGATTCATAACGCTCCGAATCTTCCTGAAGCAGTGTTTTGAAATCGGCCATCACCAAATAAGTCGTTATTTTGTTTTTTTTTGGCGCACCAAAAATATTCTTGTCGCTTTATAATATTTATATGACAATATGACAAAATATGATCACATAATATGTGTAACATGATATTAATTTCTATAATCGTTTCAGTCAAATGGACATTGGTGAATTGCGAAATGGTGTTTTACAGCAGTGAAACTTTTGAGAGTTGCTTCTGTTTTCTGTGGTTTGATCAAAAGTGCCACAGCAAACACATTTGAAATGCTTGTTAAAAGCAGTCGGGCACAGATCAGTGTCACAGTGTTACACTCTTCAGGAAGTCAAATTTAACAGTGACTTTTGGTTCAAATTAACATATAGTATTTAAGATCAGACTCATCAACTTTAAAAACTAATGAGAGTATTATAAATTGCAAAGCCAAGTCATTTGTTTATCTCATTATTTGACCTTGTAGTAAATCATAAATGTGGGGAAAAAACTAACCAAGAATTAGTATTACATCTAATACTTACTGCTGTTCGATATAATAGTGTGCTAAACTAAAATGGTATTTTTGGCAGGTAGAATTTTATCAAACATTCTACGAAGAGAACCATTTACATGATCATTTACACTAAGTAATTTTACTCAATTAAAGCAGTTATCCATGTTATGGCTGTTTGGGGTGGGGATAGTTGTAACAGTTTATTAAAAATGTTACAACAACCCCTTATGATGAGTCCAGTTATCAATCACATGTTTTTTGTTTCATTGAGGGATAAATGTTTCCATCATAGTTTATGCAAATGTATTTTTATCAGATAAAAACATTATCAGCCTCAATTGAGTGCATGTTTGTGTGTGTGTGTGTGTGTGTGTGTGTGTGTGTGTGTGTGTGTGTGTGTGCACGTTTTTAGAGTTTATGCATATGGTATTTTCATCCAGCATTTTTTTATGTGATATCCTAAAATTCACATTGAATGGATGGCAACATAGCTAATGTCTGAACTGTTATGTGACAGGAACAACCACTGAGTTACTGATGCTCAAACAGAAAGTGTTACTAGGTCTCCCTAGTTTAATAGTTGTGTTTAAAAAAATTATGAAACAATAAACAAATAAAAATTAGACATGTTAAAACTAGTTTAATCACTGGATAGTGTTTGTTGCTAAATCAAACAAAATTTAGCCATTATTGTATTATTTTTTATTTATCATTCCTCACCTCATAGAGCCTCTCTTCTTTTGCAATACATGATCTACTGTAAGTGTTACTGTGATTGTGTTTCAACTTTCAGCAGTCACGGTTAAAGTCTACAGGACTGGATTTATATTATGACCATCTGCTGGAATCAAGGTCATTTCTTTTTAAATGATGTTTTTAAATCCTGTCAGGAGACTCATTATTCTCTTTAGTTTTTGAGTCTGTGTAAAACATATTGTCTTCAGTGTGGTAAAGCATTTGTCTTTGTGTGTTTTTATACTGCTCTTTGTAACATTTACTTCATTATGCTGCTGCATCACGCTTATATATCAACCTGTGTCCTTATTAGCAAGCACAAGGTCATGGGTTTGATTCAGGGAACATGTGTTGATCTAATGTACTGTGTCTGACAGATTCATACTGTAAATGTGCCTCTTTTGACATGTTTTAAAAGTGCAATTAGGAAATAAATGAGTCTTGAATAAGTGTGAGTGTGTGTTTGTTATGGTGAAACATGATCCTTCGGTATAAAGATCTTCACTGATATCAGACATTTCTCTCAGCAGAAAAACATGTAAGTTTTGAGACTATGACGAACAGAAATGCTGTCTATGTAGAAAATTCAGTAGGTTCACTTCATGCATTCAACTGCCGTAGCTTTAATAGTTTATTCTTTGGTGCATCTTTGGCTATACATTAAATTGTAATCCTGCAGTATTTGACACTCTCAGGTGAAGCTGTTAATGTAAAAATACCATCTATATTTTATAAAGCATGCACATTACTCTATTGATTCATTTAGATTTAGATTTCGTTCATTTAATGAAACTAATGGAAGTAAAATGCATCAGTCCTGTGTTTTGTGCCACACGATGGAGGCCCGTCTGATGAGGTCGACTTTGATTGGATGAGACTCGTGAAGGGGCGTGTCCAGATCTGTATACAGTTAGAGTTGAAGTCACATACCGCCGCTTGCTGGAGAGATTCAACATTACAAATACAAAACTTCATCCTGTAGATTTGATATGGCTTCTAATATGACAAAACCGAGAAAAAAAAACTGTTTAGTGTTGTATTGATGCCAAACACTCATTTTGTGCAATTTTCATTGAATATTGAATTAAATATTAGCCTGTTCTGCACATAAATTTGTCAAATAACGTATGAAGACTTTATAGCACACAAATCAGGAACTACATTTTATGGAGTAGGATTTATTTATTCAATCGCTTATTAATTGTCCTGTTTGGACCCTGACAGAATGTTGTGTTGTCTGTTCACAGTTTGCTATAAATAATATAACTAAAAACTGGTTTTTAGTAGAGTTTTAAAAAATAATACTGTTAAAAAAACGAATGTAAATTATGTCGGACTTTTCCTCAACATACGACCTCAGGAATGAAAACGAAAGTGTGATTCTATAAAGCGGCCAGTGAGGGGCAGTAATGCGTCTTAAAGCATGTTCTGTATATACAAAGGAATGTTTTTGCTTATATTTTTATGTTTTTACCCTTTTCTTAGCGATGCACTGCAAGGTAAGAACATAGTTTCACTTGACAGTCGATAGCAACAATCGCGACCATAAAATTGCACTTACAAACATACTATGAACAATTTAGTAATATTATAAAATTGCATATAAAATAAAGTACAGTTTTATAATATATTTTATTGAAGAGTTTGTTTTCCTTAGGCTAGTTTAAGGTAGTTTTTAATCGTTTAACATGTGACAGGAAGCGCGTGCTTCTGTTGTGTAGTGTTGACAATAGTTTATGTTTTATATATTTCCCAGTGAAGTACTTCCTCCACTACATGTTTACAGCCCTGACCAAAGCAGACACATTCCCAGAGTTCAGTGCTGTGGTTGTTGCTAATGGCAGACAGGTCAAACACTTCAGTGATGAAGAAAGAAAATGGGTCAGAGACGGTCGGACTGTTTTTGACTGGACAAATACACCTGCAAACCCACCTGATTCTAGAGACTGGTTCATACATCAACTGAAGATGCTGTCTGACTAAACAAACTCAAAGTGTTCTGGTGAGTTTAATGCCTTTCTCTTATCAATAATTAGATATGTTATGAAACTGCATTCATCTAATATATAAGTTTGTCATGAGTGTTGTTCTGTGATTGTAGAGCTTCATGTTCTTCAGAGAATAATTGGCTGTGAACTGGAGAAACTTCCTGATGGAACAGTGAATCTGACTGTCTTTGATGAATATGGATTTGATGGAGAGGATTTTATATCCTTTAATTCTGACACTATGAAGTGGATTGATAAAAATCCCAAAGCCAAAGAAACTAAAGAGGAATGGGATCTTCACACAGAACGCAACCAGGACCTGCAGTATTTCCTCAAGAACTGCATGAAAGTTTCACAACACAAAAAAGTGTATGTTCTGATCAGATTATTTTAATTACGCCTGTCTTTGTATGTGTGTGTGAGTGTGAGTGTGTGTGTGTGTGTTAAAACGACCCCACAAAGTACAAAAGATACACTATACTGCCAAAAGTTTTGGGACGCCTGTCTTTACGTGCACATGAACTTCTCTTTTCTTAATCCGTAGGGTTTAATATGAAGTTGGCTCAGCCTTTGCAGCTATAACAGCCTCAACTCTTCTGGGAAGGCTTTCCACAAGGTTTAGGAGTGTGTTTATGAAAATTTTTAACCATTCTTCTAGAAGCGCATTTGTGAGGTCAGGCAGTGATGTTGGCGAGAAGGCCTGGCTCACAGTCTCCGCTCTAATTCCTCCCAAAGGTGTTCTATCGGGTTGAGGTCAGGACTCTGTGCAGGCAGGTCAAGTTCCTCCACACCAAACTCGCTCATCCATGTCTTTATGGACCTTGCTTTGTGCACTGGTGCGCAGTCATGTTGGAACAAGAAGGGGTCATCCCTAAACTGTTCCCACAAAGTTAAGAGCATGAAATTGTCCAAAATGTCTTGGTATGCTGAAGCATTAAGAGTTCCTTTCACTGGAACTAAGGGGTCAAGCCCAACCCCTGAAAAACAACCACACTCCATAATCCCCCCTCCACCAAACTTTACACTTGGCACAATGCAGTCAGGCAAGTACCGTTCTCCTGCCATCTGCCAAACTCAGACTCGTCCATCAGATTGCCAGACAGAGAAGTGTGACACTGAGCTCATGAGAGCGACCCATTCTTTCACAAATGTTTGTAGAAGCAGTCTGTATGCCTAGGTGCTTGATTTTATACACCTGTGGCCATGGAAGTGATTGGAACACCTGAATTCAATGATTTGGTAATGATTAGTGTACGTAATCTTTGACTTTGTGGGGTCAAAAGGACAAAATCTTTTATATGAGACTAAATGTTGACTCAATTTGCTATCGTCCTTCCCTACACTAAACCTACCTGTCACATATATATATATATATATATATATATATATATTTCCCCGGTTTGTTCATGTTTTACTTTTTTTTGATTATTTATGGTTTATGTATGGTCCTGTTATTGTCACTGTATGTCTGCCTCATCACAAGCATTTTAATGCACAGTTTTTCCCTTGTATTAACTATGCAAATGATAAATAAATGCCTCTTGACCTCTTGAAACTGAGAGATTTCTGTGCATATATTTATCTGTTAAATTTCATTATGATTTTATGCTTCTTTCTTCTCCAGGTTCTCCAGATGTTCGTGTCTCTGCGAGGAAAGCTGCTCCTGATGATCACAGTAATCTGGTTCTGACGTGTCTGGCCACTGGTTTCTACCCCAGAGATGTTCAGATGAACATTAGATTGAACAGAAACATCCTTGAGGATCAAACATCTTCTGGAATCAGACCAAATGATGATGAAACCTTTCAGATGAGATCCAGTGTGAGGATCGACAGAAACCATGAAGGATCTTATGACTGTCTGCTCATTCACAGCAGTCTGACTGAACCAGTTTCAATAGAATGGGGTAATTATTGTAATAAATTCATTCTTGAGTAAATATGTTTTTTATACACTAACAGTGTTTTTGCATCAATAATAAATGGAACTTCAATAATACTAGTTAATATTACGTGTTACAAATAATTATGGTTAAACTAAAGTTCAAGAGTTTAAATGCATTTTTTTTAATTCTGCAGATGGAAAATATTCTGACTGTGAAATGGATTATACGTGGATTTTTATAGCAGGAGTAGCAGCTGCAGTTCTAGTTCTAGTTCACGCTGTGATTGGCTTCATCATCTACAAAAGAACACAATGTGAGTTCTAAATATTAAACACTGTTGCTTTAAATGTCTTAATAAATATCCTTTATTTAAAGCCTTTATATTTTAAAATATATCAGCTGGTCAGTTTGACATTATATGTACTGTATGAAGATAAAAATAAGTGAAGCGGTAGAGATTGGATTATTTGGAATTTATTTGGGTTTTATTTGATAATCACAAAGTTTGAGACATCAGCAGGAAAAGTCTAAAGTGAAATGTTTAAAATTTATTCTCCAGCTAAATAATTCAGACAACATCATAAGATTTAGTGACATTAACATGTACTGATTTCTACATTTATGAGAACATGATATCTGCATACTCAAGTTTGTGTATAATCTGCTTTAGTTGGTCGAATTCAAAAGACAGATGACTGGAGAGATGATAGAGAATAACTGCCAATTAATCACCATCTCAAAAGGCACAGGTATCTCCATATTACATTCATTATCTTTCATTGTGCAGAGAGATTTGAAAAACACAATCCTACAGTAAACTCTGCTGATATAAACCCACAGTCCAGTGTTTAGTGATGCTTTTGATGTGATTAAATATGAAATTTAGACTGTTTTGCTTTATGGACAGTTTAGAAATGCAATGATATCATTGTGGTTCATTCAGAAGAGACAGTGTTCTTACGTTTCAACTCACTTCTGTTTGTCATGTTCTGTAACAAAATTCTCTGTTGTTGTTTCAGGCAAATGGACATAATGTGAAGCCTCTCCAAGTTTAAAATGTTTCTGACCACACTGATTACTGTATAATGACAAAGTGAATTTACTCTTCCTTGTGTTGGTGGTTGTGTTCTTAAAGGTGAAGTGTGTAATTTCTACACCACTAATGCTGGGTACACACTAAAAGATTTTTGAAAAAGTGTGAGAGACCACAAACATGAGGACAAAAAAATCCTAGATTTAACCGTTTTGCTCCTATTATGTGACAAAGACAGCACACCAAACAGATTTTCAACCAGAGTCCCGACTATGAACACGGGAAATCTCGCAAAATCTCTCGAGACTTCAGAATAAACATGACAGACGATAGGCAGGAAGAAATTGCGTTGATAGTGTTTGGAATGATTTTGGTGTGTTTTACTAAACACTCATGCTGTTGCCACAAATGGAAAGCTGACCCTCCATCTCTGCTGTCCAAATCCATTTAACTTTGATTGGATATTGTTACGTTTCATGTGATAATCTCCAAGCGTGTGTGTTTGTCCTCGAACTTTTCAAAGAGAATTTGTAGAACCATCAAGATAAGCAGGCCCAAAATCAGCCTGATTATATGTTTATATGTTTGGCCCTACAGTTGAACTACATATACTGTTGTCCAGGAGCTTGGTAAGACATAATGCAATGCAGTTGATAGGAGACAGACGGGTAGATGACTGCTGTAGTTTAGTTTCACATGGTAAAAATGTTTGTAGTTGAGATGACATGAGGATCAGCAGGTCACATGACACAGGTGAGTTCATTTTACAGTAGATGCATGGACAGGAATCATATTGAAATGATTCATGTTTTAAATGAATAACACCTTTTATTCAGAGTTTTTTTTTTTTAATCTTTGGTGTTTGTGTGACTTTAGTTAAGAGCTCAGAATGATGATTTCTGTGTGTCTCCGAATGAGAGATTGCTGAAGAGAGGCCACTCAAATGATTTCACTCAAATATAATCTACATGTGATGGTCAAACTCTCTGAGCTCCAGCAAATGTTGAAGATTGATATTGAAATTACAGGTGTAGACGACACATAAGTATATGCACTGTGGCCTTGAGTAAAACACCAACCACTGCAGGAGATTCATGTAAAAATAAAAACATCTCATTAGTTCATACATCACGAGAGCACTAAATGATTTTGATTTCTGTCATGCAGATTGAGTTTCTCATGTCAATAAGAGACCACAGCAGCAGTAAATGATAGTGTGTGTTCTTCTGAATGTTTGTGTGTTTGAGAGCTGACGGCCCCTGCAGGGCCCCACTGAGACTCACAGGCTTCAGTTCTACTGTGTGATTTGTGTGTTTTTGCAAACAAAAGATGATCCACTTTAACAAACTGTCATTAAAACACTCTCCACATGAGCTTTATGTGCTCTTGATCACAGCAGCATGGAGTAGAAAACTACTTCCTGTCTGGAGATGGACTGTGATTGGACACTGACAGCAAGGGAAATAAGAGGCTTCTGGGAGATTTCAACTATAAATGCCAGAAAATAAAATAAATACCAAAGCAATGCATATTAAATATTTGAAATCTTGGTGTATCATGTAAGCTGCTTTTCTGGTGTGTTAGGCTGGTTGAAGTTGTTTATCCGCAGAGCCGAGGTGCTAACATTCTTAAGATTTGTTTAAAAGATGTTCACAGACAGGCAAATATCAGCATAAGCTGATGATCCATCATTGTTTTCACAATGGTTTTACAGTGATACAATTATTGTAATCTTGACCGTATTTTGGAGCAAATGAATAGAGATATGGTAGATATAAGAAAAATGCGAGTCGGTTCAACTGAATCATTACAAAGATTCGTTTTAAATGAACGATTCGTCCTGGAATTGTACATCGCAAGCTGGACGCGGATCTTGTTCTCATAAATTGAACTGCAGGATGATGATGATGATGTGAAATCCGATTCACCGATCATTACCGGACCCGACAGACTGCATATCAGGGAATAAGACTTTCATCCTGCCAGAATATGACGGAGCTTCATCGCAGATCGTCAGCCGGTACCGACGGCTCTCCGCCCGGGATCAGCCGCTCCAGCGCCGCGGGTGGAGGTGGAGGAAAGGGCGGATTATCGCAGCCGGCTGGATGTCAGTCTCTGCTGTCTTTCACCATCCTTCTCCTGGCGTGTGTGTGTGGATTCAGCTCCAGACTCTTCGCCGTGATCCGCTTCGAGAGCCTCATCCATGAGTTTGATCCGTGGTGAGGAACTTTCCGTCCTGTCAGATATTAGCGCGCTCTTTACTTCAGACTCACACTTAAAACTCTTGATAAGTGTGAAAGTCATCCTGTATTTGGTCTGTTGTACTTTAACTGTCAGAGCTGCAGTAAAGAGAGTGTTTATTTAGAGAGACTGTCGATATTGAGTCCGTTTCTGAGGGAAACTCTGTTTTTACCTTCGATTGTCTCAAAACCTAGTGAGCTGACTACATAGACAGCGTCTGTCAGCTGACTACCTAGACTGCGTCTGTGAGCTGACTACCTGGACGGCATCTTTGAGCTGAATAAATAGACAGCATCTGTGAGCTTACTAGCTAGACAGTATCTGTGAGCTGACTACCTAGACGGCATCTTTGAGCTGAATAAATAGACAGCATCTGTGAGCTTACTAGCTAGACAGTATCTGTGAGCTGACTACCTAGACGGCATCTGTGAGCTAACTAACTAGACAGCATCTGTGAGCTGACTACATAGATGGCATCTGTGAGCTGACTAACTAGACAGTATCTGTGAGCTGACTACCTGGACGGCATCTGTGAGCTGAATAAATAGACAGCATCTGAGCTTACTAACTAGACAGCATCTGTGAGCTGACTACATAGATGGCATCTGTGAGCTGACTACCTAGATGGCATCTGTGAATTGAATAGACAGCATCTGAGCTGACTACCTAGGCGGCATCTGTGAGCTGACTAACTAGACAGCATCTGTCTAGTTGACTACTTAGACAGTGTCTGTGAGCTAACTGCATAGACAGCGTCTGTGAGCTGACTACCTAGACAGCATCTGTGAGCTGACTACATAGACGGCATCTGTGACCTGACTACCTAGACGGCATCTGTGAGCTGAATAAATAGACAGCATCTGAGCTGACTACCTAGACAGCATCTGTGAGCTGACTACCTAGACGGCATCTGTGAGCTGACTACCTAGACGGCATCTATGAGCTGAATAAATAGACAGCATCTGAGCTTACTAACTAGACAGCATCTGTGAGCTGACTACCTAGATGGCATCTATGAGCTGACTACCTAGATGGCATCTATGAGCTGACTACCTAGATGGCATCTGTGAATTGAATAAATAGACAGCATCTGAGCTGACTACCTAGATGGCATCTGTGAGCTGACTAACTAGACAGCATCTGTCTAGTTGACTACCTAGACAGTGTCTGTGAGCTGACTGCATAGACGGCATCTGTGAGCTGACTACCTAGACGGCATCTGTGAGCTGACTACATAGACGGCATCTGTGAGCTGACTACCTAGACGGCATCTGTGAGCTGAATAAATAGACAGCATCTGAGCTTACTAACTAGACAGCATCTGTGAGCTGACTACCTAGATGGCATCTGTGAATTGAATAAATAGACAGCATCTGAGCTGACTACCTAGATGGCATCTGTGAGCTGAATAAATAGACAGCATCTGAGCTGACTACCTAGGCGGCATCTGTGAGCTGACTAACTAGACAGCATCTGTCTAGTTGACTACCTAGACAGTGTCTGTGAGTTGACTGCATAGACGGCATCTGTGAGCTGACTACCTAGACAGCATCTGTGAGCTGACTACCTAGACGGCATCTATGAGCTGAATAAATAGACAGCATCTGAGCTTACTAACTAGACAGCATCTGTGAGCTGACTACATAGATGGCATCTGTAAGCTGAATAAATAGACAGCATCTGAGCTGACTACCTAGACGGCATCTGTGAGCTGAATAAATAGACAGCATCTGTGAGCTGACTGTTGACTTTAAGGCTGGAGCATCTGATGATTGAGAGGAATCTAGATTCTGGTCAGTTTCTGTGTTTGTGTTTTTACCATCAGACGAGTGGGACGAGACGTAGAGGAGCCAGAATGAGACGTAGACGGATGGAGAAAGCGAGCTGTTTGATCCTCCCGCTGCTCGGCGAGACACAGACAGTTAACCAGTATTGATTAAGCATCTGTTAGAAGCACCGCTGTGGTCTGTTCTCCCCGATAACACACACATATGGATTTCCTCCATCGTTTCAGGCTGTAATCCACCGAGTGTCTGGATTCAATCCAAACTGTAGATTAGGAAAGTAAATCAGGTCACAATGTAAAAGACCTACTTGAGTATGAGACACATTTTTGTATATGATTGCTGAAGTATTTATTGCATGTTTCCTCAGTAATAGAATACCATTTCACCCATCTCTAGTGAAATTAATAAATGAGGTTTCATCACAGAGCAGGTGAATTTAACCCCTGATCAAAAGGTTAATTACGTCTTCTCACAGTCATTATAGAAACGTCTATGAATCCCAGCAGCTCTTTTATGAGACACTTAATGTGCTGAAACCGGTTTATTGTGTGGTTATAGATTATAGACGGTTAATGGCAGTGCGTACGGTGCTCGTCGCAGTGTTTTTATATATCAGTCAGATTGTGCGACGCATGTGACCCCGGTGAGATCTTGAGATGTGCATCATGTGACTTCGGTCGTGATTGACAGCTCAGCTCGACTCTGTTTGTTTGTTGTTTTGACTTGAAGTCATTCTCCTTCAGAACTGCACACTCTGTCCTTGCATAATCCAGTGCATATTATCTGGTGAAATTATAAATATTTATTAGATTATCCCTTTTTTTGCTGAGTGTTTTGCTGAGTGCTTCATGAATTTGTTGTATTATTCAGCAGTTTTTGGGATCTGAAGAGAGCGCACCGCTACAAGACAACAGTCAAGCTGAGTAAAGTGTTTAACACTCATACTATTTCAAACGAACATTAGAACATAAAGATTTATATTCTTTTTTCCATTAAAGTCTAATTGGTTTTATACCAAAAAGGTATTTAAAGGGGTGGTTGATTATGATTTCACTTTTTAAACTTTAGTTAGTGTGTAATGTTGCTGTTTGAGCATAAACAATTCAATTCAATGCAATGTAAAGAGAGATTTTCTTTTAAAGAATCCTCTGTTTAAGGACTACAACAAACGGCTGGTAGGGACTACAACGAGCTTCTTCCCAGGTTGGTGACATCAAAACCCCCAAAATTTACATAAACCCCGCCCCCGAGAACACACAACAAAGGGGGTGAGGCCATGTTGGGCTGCTTTAGAGAAGAGGAAGAGTTGTTGTAGTTGAGTGTTGTTGTCATGCCATCATTTTACGCCGGACTGCTTCACAAATGAGGGTCAATTCAACACTAAAGATTAACATGACGGCACATGCTAGTCGATGAGTTGAATCAACTCCACAGCAACTACATAAATTTATCCACTAACCATTCAGAAACGTCCAGTTTCATTCTAAAACTTCTTCCTGAGTCTCTCCATCAGTGTCGACTCCGGTTTGAACAATGTAAGGCTGAACACCGTTACTGACAATCCTCATTTTGGCTGCGTGAGATTCTCCAGCTTTGTTGTTGTTGAGCAAACGAAGCGTGAGCTGTTAAAGCTCCGCCCTCTTCTGGAAAGGGGGCCGGGAGCAGCAGCTCATTTGCATTTAAAGAGACACAGACAAAAACTGCATGTTTTTGCTCACACCCAAATAGGGGCCAAATTTGACAAGCTATAATAAATGATCTGTGGGGTATTTTGAGCTGAAACTTCACAAACACATTCTGGGGACACCAGAGACTTATATTACATCTCGTGAAAAGGGGCATTATAGGTCCCCTTTAAGGAGCATATGAACTTTATATGTGTTTTATGAGTTCTGTATTTAGTGATTTTGTGTATCGTATCGTTCTAAGGTTTGATTTGTTTGTGAGTTTATTGTACAAACACAGACGACTCAGTTCCCTCCTGAATTAATTATACGTGTGCCTTTAAAGTTGTGTGTGTTTTTATGTGTGTGTTAAGATGACGAATGTCTCACATTGTCTCTTTAACACTCGACATGTGATGTGAGAATCCAGAGAGAATTTAAATTTCAGTTCCAGAATTCCAAAGTTCCATCAGAATCCCTCAGAAATCATCAGCTGTTCTGTAATATTGTAGCTTCCTCTGTGGGTTTGGAGCGTTTAAACTCACGCTGGTGATAAAAACCCAGTGTTTGTTGCACTGCGAGCGTCTCTGGGTTTGTACGATAAACAGCTTTGTTTGTCTTTAGTAGCAGAAAAAGCCTCCGGTGCTTCAGCGATTGTTTCTTTCTGAAGTCTGTCTCCTTCTGAAGGAAAAAGAATCACTCTCTGACTGAAGCTGCTTGTGTTTCTCTTTGTTTAAGTCTGAGATGTCACAGTGAAATCTGATGGTGTGACGCTCAAACCTGCTCAGGTGAAGCTTCTGAAGTCATCGGGTCTGTTTATGATCATCTTTGCCTCACATGAGTCAATAGTCATAATACAGTAAGAGTCTAGAGATATGAAATGAATATGTATGAAGCAGCTCAGGTCATCAACATTTGAGCGCATATTGAGATCTGTGGCGTTTGATTGCAGACTGAATCTGAGCAGTTTGAGACATTGCTGAGATTCAAGAGGAGCTTAATGTGAGATTAACAGCTAAAAGCTAATGAAAAATATGAATAAAACTATAATACTAAATAAATAACACTGCTCCAGTCGTCTGCGAGTGTTTGTTTGTCTTTGTTGTGGCAGAGATTATTGTGAGTCTTTGGCATAAACGCTTGTTGATGTCTCTTCTCTAAGCCGGTCGGCTGGCGCTTTTGTGTGTGTGTGTGTGTGTGTGTGTGTGTGTGTGTGTGTGAATATAATGACATCATCTTTGTCTCTGGCGGCACAGACTGTGTTCAGTCAGTGCATGTGTTGCTGGTTGGCAGACTGTCAGTCAAACATAGAGACACATGGACCAGATCATCAGACGGAGCCAGATCAGACCCACAGGAACTAGAAAACAGACAGTGATGGAGAAGTAACAGATTCCTGGAGTAAAGACGGATCAGTGCTGGATGGAGGATTGTTGATGGTTGCTCACAGTCAGTTTTCAGCACAGAGATTGAGAACAGCAGTATAGGGCCCTATGAAACAGATTCCTGCAGTATGGACAAATCAGTGTAAAGTGTTTACTGTTGATTCTTTAATCTATTATGCCCCTTTGTAGATGTAATATAAGTCTCTGGTGTCCCCAGAATGTGTCTGCGAAGTTTCAGCTCAAAATACCCCACAGATCATTTATTATAGCTTGTCAAATTTGCCCCTATTTGGGTGTGAGCAAAAACATGCCGTTTTTGTGTGTGTCCCTTTAAATGCAAATGAGCTGCTGCTCCCGGCCCCCTTTCCAGAAGAGGGCGGAGCTTTAACAGCTCACTCTTCGGTTGCTCAACAACAACAAAGCTGGAGAATCTCATTAACCCAGGAAGAAGCTCGTTGTAGTTCCTACCAGCCGTTTGTTGTCGTTTTTAAAAAGCGATTTCTGTAAAAGAAAATATCTCCCTTTGCATTGAACTTTGAGCGTCGTAACTTTGCAGATGTTGTTTATGCTCAAACAGCAACATTACACACTAACTGAAGTTAAAAAAGTGAAATCATAATCAACCACCCCTTTAATAGAGTGAAAAGTTAAGAATAATTATGCATAGATGAAGGGAATAAGCATATTAGTTCAAACATCATGGCGCTCACAACACCAAAGTCATTGGTTTTTAAGAGTATTTGTTTTTAAGAAGCACTAAAGGGAATCGCTGGCAGTGTTTTTCTCCTACTGTGGTAAATGCTTTTGAAAAAGTATTATTTTGAAGCACTAAATCGTTTGTCATTGATCAGGTTTTCAGATGCACACGTTTCAAAGGATCTGTTTTGTCGGTATATTCAGGCAGTTGAAGAGATTTCACTGTAAATCACTTAATGTCACAGAGGCTCTTTGAAGTTTCTTGTCACTGTTTCGACAGACTCGGTGAGAATATGCAATGTGCAGTTCATTATTTGCTACAAAATGTGTCTGATATTTGACAGGAGAAGGTCACATCTGTAACGCAGCAGATTCTCAGTTCATCTCAAAATTTAAAAAGATTTTAAAAAAGACAAAAAGCATTTAAATGAGCTAAAAGTTAAAGCTACATTAAGCTATATTATATTAATATTAAGCTATTTTTAATAGTAAAGCTGACATCATATTTTTATGTTAATTCATTTCCTCAACAACTGCCCATTTTTATTCATGAACCAGGATTCTGACTTGAAAAACCTGGATATATGAGGGAATTTTCAAAGTCTGGTTTTTAAAAGTCATGGAAATTAATAATATCTTAAAAATTGAAGGGAATATTTAGAATTAAGATAATTTTTTTTTTAATTATGTCATGCTGTAAAATATTTTTTTGGGTAGGAACTGCTATTTGTGAGTAAAGACTAATTAAAAAAAACCCTTAATCACAAAAATGTAATAAACATTCGGTTCAGTTATCGAAACTTCTGGAATTATGGTATTTAATCATTTTAATTATTAATAATTATTTTATTTACAGGGTTTGTACAAGGTGCTTGAAGTACTTGAATTTGACTTTTTGAAATGTATGTCCTGTAAAACCCTTGAAAACAGCCATATTTATGAAAAGGTACTTGAAAAGTGCTTGAATTACTGAAAAACAATATATATGAAATTAGTGTTTTCTTTCTTTTCTTTTTTTCTAACAATCTTTTCACGCCAAATTAATGCTGCAGCCTGTCTGATATAGATATAGAGCCATTTTGCATGGCTATGTGCGTGATAATATAAATATCCAAGTATATGGATATTTTTTTTCTTTTACTCTTCAGGTCAATCCTATATTCGTGAAAAAAAAATTAAAAATCAGTTTGAATAAGGAAAGCGATATATTTGTCATAGTATCCTTTCAATGGTTAAAGTCATTGCATGCTTTGCATGTGCTGCACTTTATTTGTACCATTTTGTTTTTATAGTTTATTTTTATTTATATATTTACCTTTTTTAGAATTTGAAAGATAATAAAGATATTGTTTGATAAGTCAGATCTCTGATTATAGTCCTTGAAAACCAAAAAAGTAGTGCTTGAAAAGTCCTTGAAAGTCCTGGAAATTTATTTTACAGTATCTGTACGAACCCTGTATTTAATTATTGTAATATATTGCCACTGCATTAGCACTTATTATTTACAATACTATTATATTGTTTAATATTATTTAGCATGTTATAGAATACTTGATTGTGATTGGTCAATAGTGTCTTTCTGTGGTTAAATATCTAAAGTGTATGAAATTCATGTCTAGATTCACTCAGTCTCTTTCTGCTCACAGAATAATTCAGCTATAATCAATATTTCACGTTCATGTCTGTGTTGGGATCTAAAGGAATGCCGGTCATCAGGTGGATGTGATTATTGTGTGTCCAGAAGTTTTGTGGTTAGTATCGTGTGAAGTTTCAAAACTTCACATGATGAAGATGAAGTTGGCAGTATTTTGACTGCTGTCAAAAATGTTTTGCTTGTGGTGGAATATACCAGTGAAAAACTATTTTATATCGTTCCACTAGAAGATTCTCTCTTCCTGGTTTTGTTTTGCAGGTGTTTCAGTATTTCACATTCTTCTCAGTCCCTGAAGATGGTCTGAGTCAATGAGGTGAAATTCCGTCCGAGTTTTCAGCCTTTCTTCTTCTCCCGCTGTTGTTTGTTTCTTCATTTGTGTTCGCCTCTGGCATTTCCAAGCTGTTCTCTCTCTCTTTCTGTCTTACAGTGATTTGTTGTATGTGTTTGTCTCAGTGAAGCTCTGTTTCTAAATCTAGTGAGCTGTCTACACATGCAAATTTCTAAGTCGTCTTATAAGGCAGTATACTACTGCCCAGCTTTTCACATTGGAAGCACGCCTGTGATGCCTTAAAATACTATCTAGGTAGACAAGTTTTGGAAACGAGCGATTACTATTCATTCTGCCGACCTGAACTCGTCATCACACACATATTGATTTGATTCGACTCTTTGAGAGTCTTTGTTTCATGGTCTGTTTTGAGAATATGTCAGACTATAAAGCATATTTTATCAGAATGTCCTGCTAAATTGTATTAGGTAATGATTTTATTCATAGATAGCTCTCTCTCTCTCTCTCTCATTGGTTGATAACTGAGAGCTTGTTTATTTTGCAGTCTCAGTTCCTCTTTAGTTTGTCCTTGACTTTCTGGAGGCCATTTCTCAAAAGACAATCGATATCTTTCAGCGGCCCTGAACTTCCTGTCATCCCTCGCTCCATTTCCTACTTGTGTGCATGTAATTGAGAAAGTCAAGAGGCTTCATTTACATTTCACACTGATTTGCATAATCCTAAAAAACAGGCTTTGTATGCAAAACGTAATGAATATTTTTCTGTTGATTTTGTTCAACCCTTTGACTCTGACAGTTTTAAAGTTGAACTCGTGAAGATCTTACTCACAGTAATTCAGTTTGATTTAAAGGGCTGTTTTCCACTGTCTCTGTGTCCTTGTAAACTGAAGCTCTTCTTTACAGTTTTATACGTCTGTCTGTGACCCGTGAAGTACGTTATCAAACACAAGCGTCTCACACCTGCTATATATAAAGTTTGAGCTAGACCTGGACAGTTTTTATGATCTATAAATGTACGAATGTCAAGATCTGTATGCAGAGATCTTATTGGTTTCACTGAGAATGAATTTATTAGTGTTGTATTAGCAGTGTGGACTGATTGCACAGTAACCTTATAACAAATGTTATTAATTTAAGTCTCAGTTTAAATAATATTTCTCCCCTGAAGTATGATGTGATGTTTTAATCTGATTTCTGCCTCATTTGGCGGGTGGGATGCAGTCAGCGCTCGCAGTCATCAACACTGAAGACAATTATTCTGCATTTTATTAATATTTATAATGCACTAAACATCTCTCTTGTCCTTTGTTTTTACTGCATCGCCCAATATGGTTCCCTGCGGCTGAAAACAGCGTTCACACTGAAGAACAACCTACAGGTCACTGTGTGCCGTTTATAAGCGTGTGTTCATGTGGGAACTCAGTCAGATCACGATTAGGGCCTTTTATGAAAACTTTATTTTTTAAGGAACATTACACAATTTTT